>NC_053389.1:377521027-377821027 GCF_905171765.1 Bufo bufo
AGACAGGAGACACATATGAATTATTAAAGAGGGATCCAAAAGTTTGACATAGCTATAGGTCTGTGCTATAAGCAATGCGCCGCACAGACCTTTCACTTACCAGTAGGAGGAGCGCCGGGCCGGTCACAGACATCGCAGGTAAGTATAATGCTTCTAAAATTGCTAAGTAACCATGGCAGCCAGGAATGCAGTAGCGTCCTGGTTGCCATGGTTACCGATCGGAGTCCCAGCGATTAAACTGGGACTCAGATCGGAACTTTCCGCTGCCACCAATGATGGGGGATCTGTCATTTTAATTAGGGTGGGAGGGGGGGCCGGCCGCACTGGCCACCAATGAGTTAAAAACAGGGGAGGGAGGGGTGGCCGCACTGGCCACCAATGAGTTAAAAACAGGGGGAGGGAGGAGGGGGCGGCCGCACTGGCCACCAATGAGTTAAAAACAGGGTAGGAGGGGGGGTCTGCCCCCTGCTGCCTGGCAGCACCTGCCAGGCAGCAGGGGGCCGTCATGTACACAGTTCTTTTAGTATATTCTAACTTGAAGCATCCCCATCACCATGGGAACGCCTCTGTGTTAGAATATACTGTCGGATCTGAGTTTCACGATCTAACTCAAATCCGATGGTATATTCTAACATAGAGGCGTTCCCATGGTGATGGGGACGCTTCAAGTTAAAATATACCATCGGATTGGAGAAAACTCAGATCTGATGGTATATTAATAGGGACTCCTGACTTTACATCTAAAGTCAATGGGGGACGGATCCGTTTGCAATTGCACCATATTGTGTCAACGCACGTCAAACGGATCCGTCCCCATTGACTTGCATTGTAAGTCTGGACGGATCCGTTTGGCTCCGCACGGCCAGGCGGACACGAAAACGCTGCAAGCTGCGTTCGGGTGTCCACCTGCTGAGCGGAACGGAGGCCAAACGGTGCCAAACTGATGCATTCTGAGCGGATCGGCAGCCACTCAGAATGCATTGGGGCTGTATGGATCCGTTCGGGGGCATTTGTGAGAGCCTTCAAACGGAACTCACAAGCGGAACCCCGAAAGCAAGTGTGAAAGTAGCCTAAACGCTTTCTTCTGGATCTCTTGGAACTTACATTAAGGTGCAATTATTTTGAGTTCCAGGACAGATTTTATTTGCAGCGGGTGGGCGCGGCTATGGGCTCAAATGTCGCACACACTTATGCAAATATTTTTGTCCGTTCTCTTGAGGAGCGCCTTGTCTATGTATCTCCCCACTATAGACATGTGCTTATATGGTGGAGGTACATAGACGACGTGTTCCTCATCTGGACTGGAACCCAAGATGCTCTATCTGAGTTTCATTGGTTCCTTAATTATATGGATTAACATATCAAGTTTACATTGGTGTCATCCAGTGAAAGAGTACAATTTCTGGATACACAGGTGTACATAAAGAATGGGCAGTTGCATACAGATTTGCATGTTAAGGAAACTGATAAAAATACTGTTACAATTTACAAGTTGTCATCCGACCAGGATGATTAAATCGCTCCCATATAGTCAGATGTTACGTGTTAAAAGGATTGTAGATGAGGAAGAACATTTAAATAAAGCCTTGGAAAAAATGGGGGACTCCTTCATTGAAAGGGGATATCCCTTAACATTAGTAAAGGGACATATTAATAAAGTAAAATCGATTCCTCGGGAGGAGGTGAAAAAATCATGCCCCAAGAAAAGTCATAACCGGGTACCATTTGTATCCACATATGTCACAGAACCATTAACCAGACGTACAACAAGAGATAAGTGAAAATAGAAGGCTTTATTGAAAATAAAGCTGTAAAGCAAAAGTCCAAACGGATGGTGAAACCGAGCAGAGTCTTTGCGAGGCCAGAGGTCAGGAACCAGAAGGGTAGTCAGACGAAGCCAGGATCAGGAACCAGCAGGGTAGTCAGACGAAGCCAGGATCAGGAACCAGCAGGGTAGTCAGACGAAGCCAGGATCAGGAACCAGCAGGGTAGTCAGACGAAGCCAGGATCAGGAACCAGAAGCAGCAGCAGTCTTAGAAGCATGTGAACACAAGAGGACCAAGCAAGGAACTGAAGCCACAGACCTCCTATATATATGAGCTAGGCATCCAGCTCCTCCCAGGGGAAGGAGGAGCCGCAGGGTGGAAGGCTACAAGAAACCCAGAAACCAAGATGGCCGCCAGCACATGTCAAACGAAGGAGAGCAGCAAGCAGGTAAGACCATGACAGTACCTCCCCCTCAAGGGCCCCTCCTCCGCGGAGCACAAAACGGTTTCTGAGGGAAGCGTGCGTGGAAGGCTCGGAGCAAGGCAGGAGCATGGACATCTGCGGAGGGAACCCAGGAACGCTCCTCTGGACCATAACCACGCCAATGGACCAAAAACTGCAACCGACCGCGGACCAGGCGTGAGTCCAGGATATTGCTCACCTCATATTCCTCACGATTGCCCACTTGGACCGGACGAGGCCGAGGAACCGAGGAAGTGAAACGATTACACACCAGAGGCTTCAACAGGGAGACATGAAACACGTTGGAGATCCGCATGCCAGGAGGAAGCGCAAGGGCATAGGCTACCGGGTTTACCCTGCGAAGCACTCGGAAGGGACCAACAAAGCGAGGCGCCAGCTTGGGAGTGGGCACTCGAAGGTTGAGGTTGCGGGTGGACAACCATACACGGTCTCCGACCTGGTAGGAAGGAGCAGGCGCTCGTCTGCGATCAGCCTGGAGTCTCTGGCGCTGCGCAGAGACCTCAAGGGACTTCTGGATCTGTACCCAAGAAGCACGTAGGACGGAAAGGTGATCCTCCACAGCCGAAATATCCTGGGGAGAGACTAGCTCCGGTAACACGGCAGGTTGGAACCCATAATTGGCCATGAAGGGAGACGTCCCAGAGGAAGAGTTCACCGCCGTGTTCCTGGCAAACTCAGCCCAAGGCAGGAGGATGCTCCGCGGTCTTGGAGTTATGGTAGGTTCGCAACAACCGAGTGCGCAACTCCTCAGGCACAAAACATCTGCCGTTGGGTCTCCCAGAGGGAGCACCAGATTGAGCCGCCAAAATCTGCTCACCCAGGGGAGAGGTCAGGCTGGTGCGAATGGCGGCCAGGATCTGATTCGGAGGTATGACCGAAGTCGGAATCGACTCCTCCCTGGACAGCTCGGAGTACTGCCGTGATAAGGCATCCCCCCTGATGTTCTTGGAACCGGGTAGGTAGGAGACCACGTAATTAAAACGTGACAAGAACAGAGCCCATCTGGCCTGACGTGGTGTCAATCTCTTGGCCTCAGAAAGGTAGGTCAGATTCTTGTGGTCCGTCAGGATGAGAACCGGAACCACCGAACCCTCGAGCAAGTGCCTCCATTCTTTAAGGGCCTGCACGATGGCCAATAACTCCCTGTCACCAATCTGATAGTTGCACTCCGCGGAAGACAGTTTCCGGGAGTAAAACCCACAAGGAAGCAGAGGACCCTCTGGTGTTCTACGCTGAGACAGAAGGGCGCCTACTCCCGTCTCAGACGCGTCCACCTCGAGGACAAAGGGCAACCCAGGGTTGGGATGCGACAGAATCGGAGCCGACACAAAGGCGGACTTTAGGGCCTCAAAAGCTCGGATGGCCTCGAGCGGCCAGACCTGGGAATTACTGCCCTTCCTAATCAGATCCGTGAGAGGCTTGGCCAGCATGGAAAAGTCCCTGATGAACTTCCGATAATAATTGGCGAAGCCCAAAAAGCGCTGCAGGGAACGAAGACCACTGGGCTGGGGCCACTGTAAGACAGCCGAAACCTTCTCAGGATCCATGGAGAACCCCTCAGCGGAAATGATGTAACCTAAGAAGGTTACCTGGGATCGGTGAAATTCGCATTTCTCAAGCTTACCAAACAGCTTGTTCTCTCGTAACCGTTGCAACACTCGTCTGACATCCAGAATGTGGGCCTCCATGGATTCAGAATATACCAAGATGTCATCCAAATAGACTACCACACACTGCTGCAACAGGTCACGGAAAACATCGTTGATGAATTCCTGAAAGACTGCGGGCGCATTGCACAACCCAAAGGGCATAACCAAGGATTCGTAATGACCGGTCCTGGTGTTAAACGCGGTCTTCCACTCATCGCCCGCCTTGATCCTTACCAGGTTATATGCCGCCCTCAGGTCGAGTTTGGTAAAGACCGTGGCCCCTTTAAGGCGATCGAACAGCTCGGAAATCAAGGGTATCGGGTAAGCGTTCTTGATCGTGATGCGATTGAGACCCCTGTAATCGATGCAAGGCCTCAACTCACCGCCCTTCTTTTTCACAAAGAAAAATCCAGCCCCTGCCGGGGACGAAGATTTGCGAATGTGTCCGCATGAAAGCGCCTCCCTCACGTACTCCTCCATGGCCTCATTCTCCGCTACCGACAGTGGATAGACTTTGCCACGAGGAGGAACGGCACCAGATTGTAACTCTATGGCACAATCGTATGGGCGGTGCGGAGGTAGGGCAACCGCGCGCACCTTATCGAATACCTCCCGGTACTCCTCGTATTCAGGAGGCAACAGAGAGTCCGAGGAAGTACACAGCAACTTGACAGACCCATGGATGCAACTAGCCCCACACTGCGGTGACCACGAGAGGATCTCGACCGATCTCCAATCGAAAGTCGGATTATGCTTCTGGAGCCAGGGGTACCCCAAGACCACCGAGTAGTGTGGAGACGAAATAACCTGGAGGCAGACCGACTCTCTGTGAACGGCACCAATGGCTATCCCCACTGGAAGGGTCTCATGAGTCACGTGTGGCGGCAGAAGGGGTCTGCCGTCTATCGCCTCAAGAGCCAGTGGGGAACCTCGAGCCTGCAGAGGAATGGAATTGGCGGCAGCGAACACACTATCAATGAACAAACCACCAGCACCAGAGTCCACCAACGCCTGGGTCGTCACCGAGCCCCCGACCCAGGAGAGGACAACAGTGATCAGTGGTTTGTCAACACGGGAAACCGGGGACGAGGAGACTCCACCCAAGATCTGCCCCCGACAGGATCTCAGGGTACGAGCGTTTCCCGGACGGTTCGGACATGCCAACCGAAAATGCACACCGAGACCACAGTACATGCATCGGCCCTCGCGTCTCCGGAGTGCCCTCTCCCCCTCGGACAGGCGAGCAAACCCCAGCTGCATGGGTTCACCCCCAGACAAGTCATCCCCAGGAGGCGTGGGAGGAGAGGGAGGCACGGGTGGGACAGCAAACGTAGGCACCAATCTGTTAGAAGACCTCCGCAGGTTCTCCTTAAAGGAAGGTCTCTCCCTGAGTCTGGTGTCAATCAAAATCAGGAAAGAAATAAGAGACTCGAGCTCAACTGGTAGGTCCTTAGCTGCAACCTCATCCTTCAAGGCATCCGAGAGACCATGAGAGAAAGCAGCGACCAGAGCCTCATTATTCCAGCCCACCTCTGCTGCCAGGGTACGAAACTCAATGGCGTATTCAGCTACGGATCGTGAACCCTGTCTGATGGACATAAGGAGCTTCGCAGCAGAGGCAGCACGAGCCGGCACATCGAATACCTTCCGAAGAGAAGCAACAAAACCGGAAAACTCGGCAACCACCGGATTGTTGTTCTCCCATAAAGGGCAGCGAGATCAAGAAGCCCACCTTTGATCTCTCAGTAGGAAAGGCATGTGGCAGCAACTCTAAATAAATGCCCACCTGGTTAAGGAAACCTCGGCACTGAGTTGGCTCTCCCCCAAAGCGCTGTGGAAGAGGGGCAGAACCGGTCATACCCCGAAACACCGCAGGCGCAACAACAGGTGTCGGGGTAGACTCTGGCGCAACAACCGGAGCGGCAGTAGGAGCGAGCCCAGGAGCGACAACCGACCCATCGGCAACGGGAGCGAAATGAGCCGTGCGTTCAAGCAGGGTTTGCAACGCCACAGCGAACCGACCCAACAGGTGATCCTGCTGATCAAGTCTGGCAACCAGCGTGGGTAGCGAGGATGGCCCTGTACCGTCAGAATTCATGGCTTGGTCCTAATGTCACGGAACCATGAACCAGACGTACAACAAGAGATAAGTGAAAATAGAAGGCTTTATTGAAAATAAAGCTGTAAAGCAAAAGTCCAAACGGATGGTGAAACCGAGCAGAGTCTTTGCGAAGCCAGAGGTCAGGAACCAGAAGGGTAGTCAGACGAAGCCAGGATCAGGAACCAGCAGGGTAGTCAGACGAAGCCAGGATCAGGAACCAGCAGGGTAGTCAGACGAAGCCAGGATCAGGAACCAGCAGGGTAGTCAGACGAAGCCAGGATCAGGAACCAGAAGCAGCAGCAGTCTTAGAAGCATGTGAACACAAGAGGACCAAGCAAGGAACTGAAGCCACAGACCTCCTATATATATGAGCTAGGCATCCAGCTCCTCCCAGGGGAAGGAGGAGCCGCAGGGTGGAAGGCTACAAGAAACCCAGAAACCAAGATGGCCGCCAGCACATGTCAAACGAAGGAGAGCAGCAAGCAGGTAAGACCATGACAACATATAATGAGGACAGTTCAAAAGTGGAACATATCATTAGGAGGCGCTGGGGTATACTACAGCGTGGGTACCCTAATATGTTGGCTTTTAAAGAGGCCTACTGATGTCTTATAGAAGGACACGAAACGTCAAAGATAGAGTGGTGAGGACGAGTGTTCCAGAACAAGTACGCTTACGACAGACTTTTTTTCAAAATGAAAAATAATGACAGTTATCCCTGCCTGAATTGTGTAAACTGTAAATTGATGCAAAAAGGGAAGTAGTTTGTACATCCAGCAACAGGAGACAAGTGCGTAATTAGACATTATCTTACCTGTGATTCTTCATAGGTGGTTTACGTCTTGTGGTGCCCCTGCAAGCTGCTGTATGTGGGGGAGACAACCACAGACGTGAAGATACGTTTGAACAATCACAGGTTTAGTATTAGAAATGAGAGGAAAGACCTCCCGGTATCGAAACACTTTAGTGAGTATAAACATAAAGAACAGGAACTTAGGTTTAGGATACTCGATCATGTGGCTATGCTAAATAGGGGGGGGGGAGACAGGGTGTCTCTCCTAAAAAAAAATGCGAATTGAGGTGGATCCATAGTTTGGATACACTCAAACCTAAAGGGTTAAACAGAATTTAGGGTGACCTCAGGAATGATCAACTGAGGTATGTAGTGGATGGCCCAAAAATTGCCGCGACCCAGGTGTCTGGTGACACTTGAGTCATTGTATATGATACATTATGATATAAGGATTGTGCAACTTATGTATGATATATATTTTTTATATTCCGCAGTTACTTATTGAGAGTTGTGGACACCTGTGGGAGAGATCGCTTACCCAGGTTTTATCCATTTCAGTTACCATATAATATTAATCGTTACCATTATTACAGAGGGACTTTAAAGAGGACCTTTCACTAGTTTAAAAACTAACTATATCAGTGGGCAGAGCGGCGCCCAGGGGTCCCCTTGCACTTACTAGTATGTCTGGGCGCCGCTCCGTTTGCCCGGTATAGGCTCCGATGTCTGCAGCTCCCTCTGTTGTACTGGGCGGAGTTTTTGTATTAGGGTTGTCCCTTGCTGCAGCGCTGGCCAATCGTAGCGCACAGCTCATAGCCTGGGAGCCAAGGTGATACTGCCTATGACCGCCTGTAAAAAAATCAGGCCGGTCATCGATCACTTTGGGGCCAAATTTGTGCAGGCCTATGTACCTGGAAGGGAGTTTGCGGTTGATAAGTCTCTCATTGCTTTCAAGGGGATACTCATTTTCCGCCAGTATGTTCCCTCTAAGCGGGGGAGGTATGGCGTTAAGCTGTACAAACTTTGTGAGAGTACCTCAGGGTACACTTACAAGTTTTGTGTGTATGAGGGGCGAGATTCCCGTATTCAACCCCCAGAATGTCCCCCCACTCTGGGTGTTAGCGGGAAACTTGTGTGGGACCTTATGCACCCACTGCTAGATAAGGGTTACCACCTATACGTGGATAACTTTTATACTAGTATCCCCTTGTTCCAGTCCCTCTCCCCGCCAGATCCACGTCCGCTTGTGGGACCGTGCGAAAAAATCAACCCACCCTCCTCCAGGTACCTAACCCCAGGGGTGCGACCCATGCCCTTACCACTGGAAACCTGTTGCTGGTCAGATATAAGGACCAGAGGGATGTCCTTGTACTGTCCACAATTCACGGTAACGGCATCACCCCTGTCCCTGTGCGAGGTACCGCGGCAACGGTCCTCAAGCTCGATTGCATCGTCGACTACAATCGGTATATGGGAGGAGTTGATCTCCCTGATCAAGTCCTCAAGCCATACAATGCCATGCGCAAAACCCGGGCATGGTACAAAAAAGATGCAGTCTACTTGGTGCAAGTTGCCTTGTACAACTCTTTTGTGCTGTCCTGGAGCGCTGGCAACACAGGGACATTCCTTCAGTTCTATGAGGCCGTCCTCAAGGCCCTGATCTTTTCTAACCGGAAACTGGAGGCTCCAGGAACTGGAGGCGCCCGGATCGTCCCTGGCCAACACTTTCCAGGTGTGGTCCCCCATACTGGAAAGAAGGGACGGACCCAAATAAGGTGCAGAGTGTGTCACAGGAAGGGGATACGGAAGGACACCACTACTAAGTGTGACACGTGCCCCAATCATCCGGGCCTCTGCATTATTGGTTGCTTCAGGGAGTACCACACTTCCATAGAGTACTAAATTTATGTTCCCCTTCCCCAATTTAGCCACTGACAATCGGATAAAAAACTATGGTTCTCAGACTTGAGACACTAAGGGCTCTTTCACACTTGCGTTGTTAGGATCCGGCGTGCACTTCCGCTGCCGGAAGTGCCCGCCGGATCCGTAACACCGCAAGTGAACTGAAAGCATTTGAAAAATGCGTTCAGTGTTACTATGGCAGCCAGGATGCTATTAAAGTCCTGGTTGCCATGGTAGTGGTGGGGAGTCGGGGAGCAGTGTGCTTGCCGCCCGTGCGGCTCCCGGGGCGCTCCGGAGTGGCGTCGGGGCGCCCCATACGCATGGATCGCGTGATCCATGCGATCGCGTGGTCCATGCGCGTGGGGCGTCCTGGCGTCGCTCTGGGGCGCCCCGGGTGGCGCTCGGACGGTGGGTGTGCTGCTCCCCCGCTCCCCACTACACTTTACCATGGCAGACAGGACTTTAGCGTCCTGGCAGCCATGGTAACCATTCAGAAAAAGCTGAACGTCTGATCCGGTAATGCGCCGAAACGACGTTTAGCTTAAGGCCGGATCCGGATTATGCCTTTCAATGGGCATTAATTCCGGATCCGGCCTTGTGGCAAGTGTTCAGGATTTTTGGCCGGAGCAAAAAGCAAAAAGTGAAAATGAGCGGGTGCGTTGTGGGAAAACCCGCGATTTTTCCGCGCGAGTGCAAAACATTGTAATGCGTTTTGCACTCGCGTGAGAAAAATCGCACATGTTTGGTACCCAAACCCGAACTTCTTCACAGAAGTTCGGGCTTGGGATCGGTGTTCTGTAGATCGTGATTCACCATGGTAAAAGATCATGTGACGTACCATGTGATGACCGGAGTGACGTCATCAAAGGTCCTTGACCTATAATTAATGCTCACCACAGGTCCTATTCAGTAAAGGGGACAGAAGGAGATGCCGGCATCGCGATCAAGTGGACTAAGGTGAATTAAATGATTTATTTATTTATTTTAACCCCTCTAGCGCTGTTTTACTATGCATTCTGTATTCAGAATGCTATTATTTTCCCATATAACCATGTTATAAGGGAAAATAATAATGATCGGGTCTCCATCCCGATCGTCTCCTAGCAACCATGCGTGAAAATCGCACCGCATCCGCACTTGCTTGCGGATGCTTGCGATTTTCACGCAACCCCATTCATTTCTATGGGGCTTGCGTTACGTGAAAAACGCACAAAGAGGAGCATGCTGCGATTTTCACGCAACGCACAAGTGATGCGTGAAAATCACCGCTCATGTGAACAGCCCCATAGAAATGAATGGGTCAGGATTCCGTGCGGATGCTGTGCGTTCACCTCCCGCAACGCATCCGCGCAGAAAACTCGCTCGTGTGAAAGGGGCCTTATGGTTTCTGGAAGGCAGATTTTGGTGGCCTTTTTTTTTTTTTTGGCACCATGTCCCATTTGGAGCCCCCCTGATGCACCCCTAGAGTAGAAATTACATAAAAGCAACCCCATCTAAGAAACCACAACCCTCATGGTATTCAAAACTGATTTTACAAACTTTATTAATCCTTTAGGTGTTCCTCAACAGTTTATGGCAAATGGAGATTAAATTTCCGAATTTCAATATTTGGTAACCTTGCCTCACAAAAATTTAACCACTTCCCATCTGGGCCCTTTGCCCCCTTCCTGACCAGGCCAAATTTTGCAAAACGGACATATCTCACTTTATGTGGTAATAACTTTGGAACGCCTTTATTTATCCAAGTCATTCAGAGATTGTTTTCTCGTGACACATTGTACTTCATGATAGTCATAAATTTGAGTCAAAATATTTCACCTTTATTTATGAAAAAATCCCAAATTTACCCAAAAATTTAAAAAAATCGCAATTTTATAAATTTCAATTTCTCTGCTTTTAAAACAGAAAGTGATACCTCATAAAATATTTATTATTTAACATTCCCCATATGTCTACTTTATGTTGGCATCATTTTGGAAATGTCATTTTATATTTTTAGGACGTTAGAAGGCTTAGAAGTTTAGAAGCAATTCTTCAAATTTTTAAGAAAATTGCCAAAACCCACTTTATAAGGACCAGTTCAGGTCTGAAGTCACTTTGTGGGGCCTACATAGTGGATACCCCCATAAATGACCCCATTGTAGAAACTACACCCCTCAAGGTATTCAAAACCGATTTTACAAACTTTGTTAACCCTTTAGGCGTTCCACAAGAATTAAAGGAAAATGGAGATCAAATTTTTAAATTTCACTTTTTTGGCAGATTTTCCATTTTAATCAATTTTTTTCTCTAACACATCGATGGTTAACAGCCAAACAAAACTCAATATTTATTACCCAGATTCTGCGGTTTACAGAAACACCCCACATGTGGTCGTAAACTGCTGTATGGGCACACGGCAGGGCGCAGAAGGAAAGGAACTCCACATGGTTTTTAGATGCCATGTCCCATTTGAAGCCCCCTGATGCACCCTTACAGTAGAAACTCCCAAGAAGTGACCCCATTTTGGAAACTAGGGGATAAGGTGCCAGTTTTATTAGTACTATTTTTGGGTACATATGATTTTTTGATCATTCAATATAACACTTTATGGGGCAAGGTGACCAAAAAATTGGTTGTTTTAGCACAGTTTCTATTTATTTATTTTTACAGCGTTCACCTTAGGGGTTCAGTCAAGTGACATTTTTATAGAGCAGATTGTTACGGACGTGGCGATACCTAATATGTATACTTTTTCTCATTTATTAAAGTTTTACACAATAATAGCATTTTTGAAACCAAAAAATTATGTTTTAATGTGTCCATGTTCTGAGAGCTATAGTTTTTTTATTTTTTGAGAGATTTTCTTATGTAGGGGCTCATTTTTTGCGGGATGAGGTGACGGTTTTATTGGTACCATTTTGTGGGACATACGCGTTTTTGATCACTTGGTGTTGCACCTTTTGTGATGCAAGGTGACAAAAATTGCTTGTTTTGACACAGTTTTTTTTTTTTTTTTTTTACGGTGTTCACCCGAGGGGTTAGGTCATGTGATATTTTTATAGAGCTGGTTTTTACGGACGCAGCAATACCTAATATGTATACTTTTTTTTATTTGTTTCACTTTAACACAATAATAGCATTTTTGAAACCAAAAAAATTATGTTTTAGTGTCTCCATGTTCTAAGAGCTATAGTTTTTTTATTTTTTGAGAGATTTTCTTATGTAGGGGCTCATTTTTTGCGGGATGAGGTGACGGTTTTATTGGTACCATTTTGTGGGACATACGCGTTTTTGATCACTTGGTGTTGCACCTTTTGTGATGCAAGGTGACAAAAATTGCTTGTTTTGACACAGTTTTTTTTATTTATTTTTTACGGTGTTCATCTGAGGGGTTAGGTCATGTAATATTTTTATAGAGCTGGTTTTTACGGACGCGGCAATACTAAATATGTCTATTTTACTTTATTTTTTCTATTTTAATTTTTTTTTTTTATTCCTAACTTGGGAATTTTTTTTTTTTTCTACATGTGAAACTTTATTTTATTTTATTTTTTCAACCCTTTATTTTTTTTTATTTTTTTTTACACTTTTCGTCCCCCATAAGGTCATACAAGACCTCTGGGGGACATTTGCTTCACTTTTTCTTTTTTTTTTCACAGTTGATTTCTCCTGTAACTGGGGCTGAGATAGTAGCCCCAGTTACAGGACAAATGCACCCCTATAGAGGCTGTACAGCAGCAATCCTGCGCTGTACAGCCTCACAGCAGGGCTGATCGAGGTCTCTGAGAGACCTCACACAGCCCCTGCACACTCCGGTCACGGCGGTCACATGACCGCCGGGCCGGAACAGGAAGCGCACAGCGCTTCCTTCTCTGCAGACACAGCGCTCGGTGAGCGCTGTGTCTGCAGCGATCGTGAAGGCAGGGACACCTGGGAACTGTCCCTGCCTTGTCTTAGGGTTGCCCTGCTGTCACTGACAGCGGGCAACCCGATCAGCAGCTGCACGATTAGCGTGCAGCTGCTATTTCTGACAGGACGTTTTAAAACGTGCTGTCAGAAATAGACGTCCACCCATAGGACGTTTATATCCTATGGGCGGACGTGAGGCGGTTAATATAGAGCAACCAAAAATCATATGTACCCTAAAAATAGTCCCAACAAAACTGCCACCTTATCCCGTAGTTTCCAAAATGGGATCACTTTTATAGAGTTTCTAGTCGAGGGGTGCATCAGGGGGGCATCAAATGGGACATGGTGTAAATAAACCAGTCCAGCAAAATCTGCCTTCCAAAAACCACACGGCGCACCTTTCCCTCTACGCCCTACTGTGTGCCCGTACAGTAGTTTACGGCCACACATGGGGTGCTTCTCCAAACTACAGAATCGGGGCAATAAATATAGCATTTTGCTTGGCTGTTATCCCTTGCTTTTTTACTGGAAAAAATGGATTGAAATGGAAATTTTGCCAAGTTTTTATTTTATTTTTTTGACCGTGTTCATCTGAGGGGTTAGTTCATGGGGTATTTTTATAGAGCAGATTCTTACGGACGCGAAGATACCTAATATGTCTACTTTTTATTTATTTATGTTTTACACTAGATTATCTTTTTATAAACAAAATAAAAAAACATTTTAGTATCTCCATAGTCTAGGAGTCATTTTTTTTTTTTAGTTCTTAGCCGATTATCTTAGGTAGGGGCTCATTTTTTGCGGGATGAGAGGACGGTTTTATTGGCACTATTTTGGGGGGCATATGAGTTTTTGATCGCTTGCTATTACAATTTTTGTGACGTAAGGTGACCAAAAAAACTTTTTTTTGCACCGTTTTTATTTTATTTTTTGACCGTGTTCATTACAGATTCATTGCAGATTCTTACGGATGCGGCGATACCTAATATGTCAACTTTTTTTATTTTTTTAGTTTTACAAAATATTTTTGAAACATTTTTTTTTTTTGTTTTAGTGTATCAAGTAGTCTGAGAACCATAGTTTTTTTATCCGATTGTCAGTGGTTGAATTGGGGAATTTGGTACTCCATGGAAGTGTGGTACTCCCTGAAGCAACCAATAATGCAGCCCGGATGATCTGGGCACGTGTTAGGCCTCATGCACACGACCGTTGTGTGCATCCATGGCCGTTGTGCCGTTTTCCGTTTTTTTTCGCGGACCCATTGACTTTCAATGGGTCTGTGTAAAAATTGGAAAATGCACCGTTTTGCAGCCGCATCCGTGATCCGTGTTTCCTGTCCGTCAAAAAAATAGGACCTGTCCTATTTTTTTGACGGACAACGGATCACGGACCCATTCAAGTCAATGGGCCCGTGAAAGAACACGGATGCACACAAAATTGGCATCCGCGTCCGTGATCCGTAGGTTACTTTCATACAGACGGATCCGAAGATCCGTCTGCATAAAAGCTTTTTCAGATGCTGCACCTGAGGGGTTAATTGTGCATATCATAGCCCCCTATAAGAGATCAGGGGCTGCCAGGCAGGAGGGGGCAGACCCCCCTCCCTCCCCAGTTTTAATTTCATTGGTGGCCAGTGCGACCCCCCTCCCTCCCTCTATTGTATTACTTTCATTGCTGGCCAGTGTGCGCCCCCCCCCCCGGGCCCCCCTCTATTGTTTTAATATCATTGGTGGCCAGGGTGCGCCCCCCCCCCGGCCCCCCCTCTATTGTTTTAATATCATTGGTTGCCAGTGTGCGGCCTCCCCTCTCCCCCCTCCCCGATCATTGGTGGCAGCGGAGAGTTCCGATCGGAGTCCCAGTTTAATCGCTGGGGCTCCGATCGGTAACCATGGCAACCAGGACACTATTGTAGTCCTGGTTGCCATGGTTACTTGGCAATATTAGAAGCATTATACTTACCTTCTGCGCTGTCTGTGACCGGCCGGGCGCTCCTCCTATTGGTAAGTGACAGATCATTAAGCAATGCGCCGCACAGACCTGTCACTTACCAGTAGGAGGAGCTCCCGGCCGGTCACAGACAGCGCAGCAGGTAAGTATGATGCTTCTAATATTGCTAAGTAACCATGGCAACCAGGACTACAGTAGTGTCCTGGTTGCCATGGTTACCGATCGGAGCCCCAGCGATTAAACTGGGACTCCGATTGGAACTCTCCGCTGCCACCAATGATCGGGGGTGGGGGGGGGGAGGCTGCACACTGGCCACCAATGATATTAAAACAATAGAGGGGGGGCTGGGGGGGCGCACACTGGCCACCAATGATAATACAATAGAGGGAGGGAGGGGGGCCGCACACTGGCCACCAATGATAATACAATGGAGGGAGGGGGGGCCGGGCCGCACACTGGCCACCAATGATATTCAAACTGGGGAGGGAGGGGGGTCTGCCCCCTGCTGCCTGGCAGCCCCTGATCTCTTACAGGGGGCTATGATAAGCACAATTAACCCCTTCAGGTGCGGCACCTGAGGGGTTAATTGTGCTGATCACAGCCCCCTGTAAGAGATCAGCTGCTGCCAGGCAGCAGGGGGCAGTCATGTACACAGTTCGTAGGATATTCTAACTTGAAGCGTCCCCATCACCATGGGAACGCCTCTGTGTTAGAATATACTGTCGGATATGAGTTTCACGATCTAACTCAAATCCGATGGTATATTCTAACATAGAGGCGTTCCCATGGTGATGGGGACGCTTCAAATTAAAATATACCATCGGATTGGAGAAAACTCCGATCCTATGGTATATTAACTCCTGACTTTACATTGAAAGTCAATGGGGGACGGATCCGTTTGCAATTGCACCATATTGTGTCAACGTCAAACGGATCCGTCCCCATTGACTTGCATTGTAAGTCAGGACAGATCCGTTTGGCTCCGCACGTCCAGGCGGACACCAAAACGACTTTTTTTTTCATGTCCGTGGATCCTCCAAAAATCAAGGAAGACCCACGGATGAAAAAACGGTCACGGATCACGGACCAACGGAACCCCGTTTTGCGGACCGTGAAAAAATACTGTCGTGTACATGAGACCTTACACTGAGTAGTGGTGTCCTTCCCTATCCCCCTCCTGTAACACACTCTGCACTTTTTTTGGGTCCGTCCCTTCTTTCCAGTATGGGGGACCACACCTGGAAAGTGTTGGCCAGGGACGATCCGGGCGCCTCCAGTTCCTGAGGTACTCCGGCCTGCTCTTTCCCGGTCAGAAAAGATCAGGGCCTTGAGGACTGCCTCATAGAACTGAAGGAATTTCCCTGTGTTGCCAGCGCTCCGGAACAGCACAAAAGAGTTGTACAAGGCAACCTGCACCAAGCAGACCGCAACTTTTTTGTACTATGCCCGGGTTTTACGCATGGCATTGTATGGCTTGAGGACTTGATCAGGGAGATCAACTCCTCCCATATACCAATTGTAGTCGACGATGCAATCGGGCTTGAGGACCGTTGCCGCGGTACCTCGCACAGGGACAGGGGTGATGCCGTTACCGTGAATTGTGGACAGTACAAGGACATCCCTCTTGTCCTTATATCTGACCAGCAATAGGTTTCCACTGGTAAGGGCACGGGTCGCACCCCAGGGGATAGGTACCTGGAGGGGGTGGACAGGGAGGCCGCGTTGATTTTTCCGCACGGTCCCACAAGCGGATGTGGATCTGGCGGCGAGGGACTGGAACAAGGGGATACTAGTATAAAAGTTATCCACGTACAGGTGGTAACCCTTATCTAGCAGTGGGTGCATAAGGTCTCACACAAGTTTCCCGCTAACACCCAGAGTGGAGGGACATTCTGGGGGTTGAATAAGGGAATATTGCCCCTCGTACACACAAAACTTGTAAGTGTACCCTGAGGTACTCTCACAAAGTTTGTACAGCTTCACGCCATACCTCCCCCGCTTAGAGGGAACATACTGGCGGAAAATGAGTCTCCCCTTGAAAGCAATGAGAGACTTATCAACCGCGACCTCACTTCCAGGTACATAGGCCTGCACAAATTTGGCCCCAAAGTGATCGATGACCGGCCTGATTTTGTACAGGCGGTCATAGGCAGGATCACCTTGGGGGGGACATGCTGCATTATCTGCATAATGCAGGCATTTCCGGATGGCCTCAAACCGGGAGCGTGTCATGGATATACAGTAGAGTGAGGTCTGGTAGAGGACGTCCCCACTCCAGTAATGCCTGACACTAGGTTTCTTGACTAGGCCCATGTGCAGCACAAGACCACAAAACGTCCTCATCTCGGCTGCACTGACCAGAGTCCAGCCACCGGGCCTAGCTAAAAAGGAGCCTGGGTGTTGAGCAATGAACTGTTGGGCGTACAGGTTTGTTTGCTCCACCATCAGATTTACAAAGTGGTCACTGAAAAAAAAGACTAAATTAGTCGTATTCAGTGAAGCCCACTGTGGGAATCTGGATTCCTGGTTGGCCTACAAAATCAAGAATCATGGGCTCAAAACGCTCTGGGGTACACCATGCAAGTTCACCGGTATGGGGCTCAGGTGGACTTATCTGGTGGGCCGGGAAACTAGTACGAGCCCCAGAGCTGCTCGTACTAGTGTGGGCCACAGGGTCCCTAGCATGGCGGTCCCCTTGCTCCGCCTGGCCAAAAAATGTGAAAACCTTTTTTTTTTTTTTTTTTTATTCAAACTCGCTGATCAATCGTCCGAAGTTGATCAGCGGTGGGGTGTGCGATGCGCTAACAGTGGCCGGATGCTAAGAGTGCCGGGCCACAGTCAGCGTACGCAGAAAAAAATAAAATAAAATGGTTGCGCCCCAAAAAAAGTTGTGGGGGGGGGAGAGGGCAAGCTGCAGCACACCTGAGGAGTCTAGGGTCAGGGTTAAAAACATGGAGTGGAAAGTGGGCGGGGTTTAGGCAAATCAAGCGCGCAATATCTCGGAAACCAAAGCGGCGCAAACGTTTATTTTTGCGGCACAAACCAGCACAAACGCAGCACAAACTAATGGTGTATTTCTTTTTGACATTTATGAACATGGGGTGGAAAGTGGGCGGGGTTTCACAAAATCAACCGCGCAATATCTCGGAAACCAAAGCGGCGCAAACGTTTATTTTTGCTGCACAAACGCAGCACAAACTAATGGTGTATTTCTTTTTTACATTTATGAACATGGGTTGGAAAGTGGGCGGGGCTTCATAAAAATCTAACGCGCAATATCTCAGGAACCGAACCGGCACAAACGTTCATTTTTGCGGCACAAACCAGCACAAACGCAGCACAAACGAATGGTGTATTTCGTTTTGAAATTTAAGAACATGGGGTGCCAACTTCACACAGGTGGCCTGCCTCTAATGCCGGTGGATGACGCACGACGGTATGAGGGCAGCGCAGGCGCAGTATATAGAGAGACACTCCGAGATGGGGGAACGCTCCATCTTTGATATATTGCTGTGAGAGCATAAGGTAACTGAAATTTATGGATTCCTGTGTTGCGGTTTTCTTACAGGTGTGAATTGTGTTAGAGCAAGCCATGGATGTTTTAATCACTATCACTATTTGGGAAAACAAGAGTACATATTACATGAAACACTATGAAATTGAAGATAATCACGGAAATGTGATACACTATACCTGATGGGATTCGATGGCTGCTACACTATGAATTGTCACAAGAGAATGAATTGTTTTTTATGGAGTTTTTATATGCACCAGTATGTAATTAAACAGGAAATTAGCACAGATTACTTCCTGAAATGTTTCTATATATGCAGTCACTTTATTATGTGTTTCACTTGGCTTGATAATGGCTCTGTGAGAGAGCTGAAACGTTGCCTGTATCAACATATGTTGAATAAATTTCGTATTTTTTCACTTTTTATCCAAGGAGTGCTGCGTTACATTTATTTGGATTGTGTTTGGACCCCAGGACCAAGGGGGAACGCTGGCACCTGAATCCTTTGAATTACTTGAAGCTAGGAGTGCTGTCCTGCCATTTTCTGTATATATATATATATATATATATATATACACTGCTCAAAAAAATAAAGGAAACACTTAAACAACACAATGTAACTCCAAGTCAATCACACTTCTGTGAAATCAAACTGTCCACTTAGGAAGCAACACTGAGTGACAATTAATTTCACATGCTGTTGTGCAAATGGGATAGACAACAGGTGGAAATTATAAGCAATTAGCAAGACACCCCCAATAAAGGAGTGGTTCTGCAGGTGGTGATCACAGACCACTTCTCAGTTCCTATGCTTCCTGGCTGATGTTTTGGTCACTTTTGAATGCTGGCGGTGCTTTCACTCTAGTGGTAGCATGAGACGGAGTCTACAACCCACACAAGTGGCTGAGGTAGTGCAGCTTATCCAGGATGGCACATCAATGCGAGCTGTGGCAAGAAGGTTTGCTGTGTCTGTCAGCGTAGTGTCCAGAGCATGGAGGCGCTACCAGGAGACAGGCCAGTACATCAGGAGATGTGGAGGAGGCCGTAGGAGGGCAATAACCCAGCAGCAGGACCGCCTTTGTGCAAGGAGGAACAGGAGGAGCACTGCCAGAGCCCTGCAAAATGACCTCCAGCAGGCCACAAATGTGCATGTGTCTGCTCAAACGGTCAGAAACAGACTCCATGAGGGTGATATGATGACCCGACGTCCACAGGTGGGGGTTGTGCTTACAGCCCAACACCATGCAGGACGTTTGGCATTTGCCAGAGAACACCAAGATTGGCAAATTCGCCACTGGCGCCCTGTGCTCTTCACAGATGAAAGCAGGTTCACACTGAGCACATGTGACAGACATGACAGAGTCTGGAGACGCCGTGGAGAACGTTCTGCTGCCTGCAACATCCTCCAGCATGACCGATTTGGCATTGGGTCAGTAATGGTGTGGTGTGGCATTTCTTTGGAGGGCCGCACAGCCCTCCATGTGCTCGCCAGAGGTAGCCTGACTGCCATTAGGTACCGAGATGAGATCCTCAGACCCCTTGTGAGACCATATGCTGGTGCGGTTGGCCCTGGGTTCCTCCTAATGCAAGACAATGCTAGACCTCATGTGGCTGGAGTGTGTCAGCAGTTCCTGCAAGACGAAGGCATTGATGCTATGGACTGGCCCGCCCGTTCCCCAGACCTGAATCTAATTGAGCACATCTGGGACTTCATGTCTCACTCTATCCACCACAGACTGTCCAGGAGTTGGCAGATGCTTTAGTCCAGGTCTGGGAGGAGATCCCTCAGGGGACCGTCCGCCACCTCATCAGGAGCATGCACAGGCGTTGTAGGGAGGTCATACAGGCATGTGGAGGCCACACACACTACTGAGCCTCATTTTGACTTGTTTTAAGGACATTACATCAAAGTTGGATCAGCCTGTAGTGTGTTTTTCCACTTTAATTTTGAGTGTGACTGCAAATCCAGACCTCCATGGGTTGAAGAATTTGATTTCCATTTTTTAATTTTTGTGTGATTTTGTTGTCAGCACATTCAACTATGTAAAGAACAAAGTATTTTAGAAGAATATTTAATTAACTCAGATCTAGGATGTGTTATTTTTGTGTTCCCTTTATTTTTTTTAAGCAGTGTGTATATATATATATATAATATGTGAATTCCGGCAGCACTCACTTTAGAGATTATCAGGTGCAAGCGTCTCGCCTTTGACAACAGGCTTGTATATTCATAGAAAATCAACGCAGCACTCTTCCCAAGGGCACTTGGCTTGAGAAGGATCCCGGAGGGGGATTGAAACGTTGCCTATTTTGTGTCACATGTGTGAATAAAGTCACTGCATTTTTTTCAAGAAGAGTGCTGCGTTGATTTTCTATTAATATATATATATATATATATATATATATACACACACACACACAAACTGTCCCCCAAAAAAGTCACCACAAAAAAAAAAAAAAAAGTCACACTCTAATATTTCGTTGGACCGCCTTTAGGCATTCGCTGTGGCATTGTTTCGATAAGCTTCCCATCAGGGAAGAACAAATCCATTGATGGAATAACCTGGTCATTCAGTATGTTCAGGTAGTCAGCTGACCTCATTCTTGGAGCACATACTGTTGCTGAACCTAGACCTGACCAACTGCAGCAAACCCAGATCATAGCACTGCCCCTACAGGCTTGTACAGTAGGCACTAGAAATGATGGGTGCATCACTTCATCTGCCTCTCTTCTTACCCTGATGCGCCAATCACTCTGGAACTGGGTAAATCTGGACTCCTCAGACCACATGACCTTCTTCCATTGCTCCAGAGTCCAATCTTTATTCTCCTTAGCAAATTAAAGCCTTTTTTCTGGTTTGCCTCACTTATTAGTGGTTTTCTTACAGCTACACAGCTGTTCAGTCCCAATCCCTTGAGTTCCCTTCGCATTGTGCATGTGAAAATGCTTTTACTTTCACTATTAAACATAGCCCTGAGTTCTACTGTTGTTTTTCTTCGATTTGATTTCACCAAACGGTTAAGTGATCGCCGATCACGATCATTCAGGATTTTTTTCCCGCCACATTTCTTGCTCGAATACGATGAGTTCCCACTATCCTTCCAGTTTTTAATAATGGGTTGGACAGTTCGTAACCCGATTTTAGTCGTTTCTGCAATCTCCTTAGATGTTTTCTCTGCTTGATGCATGCCAATGATTTGACCCTTCTCAAACAGACTAACATCTTTTGTACGATCACGAGATGTGTCTTTCGACATGGTTATTTAACCCCTTCCCAACTGCAATCCGTTTATATACGTGATATTTGCACATGCCCCGTGCAGCTACTACGTGTATAAATGTCAAGCCAGCTCTTTAATCCAAGCGCTGCAAAGCGCTTGGATTAAAGCTTCTGCCCCTGTCCTGCTGCTGTTTCGGACAGCATACAGTTCAGTAATGCCGGCAAGGGACCAATCAGATTGGCACCTTGCCGGCAATCGATCTGATTGGTTAGTCCGTGCAGACTAACCAATCGGATCGCGGCAGTGAAAAAATGCCGGTTTCAGGCTCTGATCTGCGCTCTGCAGATCAGAGCCTGAAATCAGGTAGTGTCCTCGTGCCCCCCCGATCTGTGCGCCTCCAAGCCCCCCCTGGTCCCCGCCTGCCCCTTATGAAGTTCCCCCCCCCCCCCCGCTCCCATCCACATTCCTGCAGCCTGCCCTGATGCGGTCCGCCCCATACATTCCTCCTGCCCCCATTTGCGGTGCCTCAGCCTCCCTCAATGCTGGCCGTACCCCCCACCCCCCCCGCCCCCCTTTTCAAGGCTGCCCCCTGCCTCCGATGCGGTCCCCCTGCTGTGTGTGATGGCGGTGGCTCCATTCCTGAGCCGGCGCCATCAGCAGAGAGTGTCAGCTGTATGCTGACACTCTGCTGTAACCCCATAGATGCAGCGGCATCCATGGGGTTAATAGAGGGAGGGGGCTCCCTCTCTCCACCATCGGGGCTGCCGCGCTGTGATGGCAGCGCCCGATGGTTGCCATGGCAACAGGACGCTTTGCAAAAGCGTCCAGTGTTGCCACCTACAGGGCATCTGATAGTATTATACTTTGCAATGCAAGAGCATTGCAAAGTATAGTACAGCCATCAGCCCCACTGGATCTTCAAGATCCAAGAGGGACTTGATAAAATAAAATGTGACAATAATAAAAGTAAAAATAAATAAATGAAAATGTAAAATTAAAAAAATAAATTGCCTTTTCCTATAAAAAAAATAAAAAAAATACACATATTAGGTATCACCGCGTCCGTAACAACCGTCTCTATAAATATATCACATGATAGACCCTGTCCGATAAACACCATAAAAAAATTAAAACTGTAAAAAAAAGCCATTTTTGTCACCTTACATCACAAAAAGTGCAACACCAAGCGATCAAAAAGGTGTATATCAAACAAAATGGTACCAATAAAACCGTCACCTCATCCCGCAAAAAATGAGACCCTACATAAGAAAATCGCTCAAAAAATAAAAAAACTATAGTTCTTAGAACATTGAGGCACTAAAACATAATTTTTTTATTTCAAATATGCTATTATTGTGTTAAAGTGAAATAAATTTAAAAAAGTGTACATATTAGGTATCGCCGCATCCGTAATAACCTGCTCGATAAAAATATCACATGACCTAACCCCTCAGGTGAACACCGTAAAAAATAAAATAAAACAGTGCCAAAAAAGCAATTTTTGTCACCTTACATCACAAAAAGTAGAACAGCAAGCGGTCAAAAAGGCTTATGACCCACAAATAGTACCAATCAAACCGTCACATCATCCCGCAAAAAATGATACCCTATTTAAGACAATCGCCCAAAAAATAAAAAAGCTATGGCTCTCAGACTATGGAGACACTAAAACATAATTTTTGGTTTCAGAAATGCTATTATTGTGTAAAACTTAAATAAATAAATAAGAAAAAGTATACATATTAGGTATTGCCACGTTCGTAACGATCTGCTCTATAAAACTGTCACATGACCTAACCCCTCAGATAAACCCTGTAAAAATAAATAAATAAAAACTGTTCCAAAACAGCCAAATTTTGGTCACCTTGCTCCATAAAGTGTAATAATGAATGATCAAAAAATCCTATGTACCCAAAAATGGTACCAATCAAAACCTCAACTCTTTCTGCAAAAAACGAGCCCCTGCACAAGATGATCGGCAGAAAAATAAAAAACATATGGCGTTCAGAAAATTGACACACAAAAACATAATTCCTTTTTAAAAAATGCTTTATTATGTAAAACTGAAACAAACAAAGAAAGTAGACATATTTGATATCATTGCGTCCGTAACAACCTGTTCTATAAAAATAGCACATGATCTACCCTGTCAGATGAATCTTGTAAATAAAATAAAAATTGTGCCATTTTTCAATTACCTTGCCTCACAAAAAACTTAATATAGAGCAATGAAAAATCATATGTACCCCAAAATAGTACCAATAAAACTGGCACCTTATCCCCTAGTTTCCAAAATAGGGTCACTTTTTGGGAGTTTCTACTGTATGGGTGAATCAGGGGGGCTTTAAATGGGACATGGCATCTAAAACCAGTCCAGCAAAATCTGCCTTCCAAAAACCATACAGCGTTCCTTTCCTTCTGCGCCCTGCCGTGCGCCCTTACATCAGTTTACGACCACATGTGGGGTGTTTCTGTAAACCGCAGAATCAGGATAATAAATATTGAGTTTTGTTTGGCTGTTAACCCTCAATGTGTTAAAGAAAAAAGTAATAAAATGGAAAATCTGCCAAAAAAGTGAAATTTTGAAATTTCATCTCCATTTTCCTTTAATTCTTGTGGAACACCTAAAGGGTTAACAGTTTGTAAAATCAGTTTTGAGTAACTTGAGGGGTGTAGTTTCTACAATGGGGTCATTTATGGGGGGTTTCCACTATGTAAGCCCCACAAAGTGACTTCAGACCTGAACTGGTCCTTAAAAAGTGGGTTTTGGAAATTTTCTTAAAAATTTTAAGAGTTGCTTCTAAACTTCTAAGCCTTCTAATGTCCTAAAAAAATAAAATGACATTTCCAAAATGATGCCAACATAAAGTAGACATATGGGAAATGTTAAGTAATAAATATTTTATTAGGTATGAATTTCTGTTTTAGCAGCAGAGAAATTGACATTTTGAAAATTGCGAATTTTTCAGAATTTTGGGTAAATTTGGGATTTTTTCATGAATAAAGGTGAAATATATTGACTCAAATTTATGACTATCATGAAGTACAATATGTCACGAGAAAACAGTCTCAGAATGGCTTGGATAAATAAAAGTGTTCCAAAGCAATTACCACATAAAGTGACGCATGTCAGATTTGCAAATTTTGACCTGGACACTGGGGCATCAATGACCCTTGGTCATGAAAGGGTTAAGAAATGAGAAGCAACTCATTGCACCAGTTGGGGTTGAATAACTTATTGCCAGTTGAAAGATAATCGCCCAAGCAGTAATTATCCAATAGAAGGCTCATAACTATTTGCTTAGTTAAATCCAGGTGGCAACGTTTTTTTTGGGACAGGCAAAATATACACTGCTCAAAAAAATAAAGGGAACACTTAGGCTGCGTTCACACGGGCGAGATTTCCGCGCGGGTGCAATGCGGTAGGTGAACGCATTGCACCCGCACTGAATCTGGACCCATTCATTTCAATGGGGCTGTTCAGATGAGCGATGATTTTCACACATCACTTATGCGTTGCGTGAAAATCGCAGCATGCTCTATATTCTGCGTTTTTCACGCAACGCAGGCCCCATAGAAGTGAATGGGGTTGCGTGAAAATCGCAAGCATCCGCAAGCAAGTGCGGATGCGGTGCGATTTTCACGCATGGTTGCTAGGTGACAGTCTATAAACCGCGGTGATGGACCATGTGATTGGAGCATGTGATCTGACGTCACCAAAGGTCCTTTAGCCCATAGTTCATCTTTTGAGAAGTAAAGAAGAGACAGGGAGCTACGCGAACAAGAGGAGAAGGTGAGTTAATTTTTTTATTTTTTTTTAACCCTCAATTGATCACCTACTAAGCATTCTGTTTTCAGAATGCTATTATTTTCCCTTATAACCATGTTATAAGGGAAAATAATAACATCTACACAACACCGAACCCAAACCTGAACTTCAGTGAAGAAGTTCGGGTCTGGGTACCACAGTCGGTTTTTTATCACGCGCGTGCAAAACACATTGCACACGCGGGATAAAAACTGAACATCGGAACGCAATCGCAGTCAAAACTGACTGCAATTGCATTCCTACTCGCGCGGGTTTGCCGCAACACACCGGGACGCATCCGGAACTAATCCGGACACGCTCGTGTGAACCCAGCCTTAAACAACACAATGTAACTCCAAGTCAATCACACTTCTGTGAAATCAAACTGTCCACTTAGGAAGCAACACTGAGTGACAATCAATTTCACATGCTGTTGTGCAAATGGGATAGACAACAGGTAGAAATTATAGGCAATTAGCAAGACACCCACAGTAAAGGAGTGGTTCTGCAGGTGGTGACCTGACCACTTCTCAGTTCCTATGCTTCCTGGCTGATGTTTTGGTCACTTTTGAATGCTGCCGGTGCTTTCACTCTAGTGGTAGCATGAGACGGAGTCTACAACCCACACAAGTGGCTCAGGTAGTGCAGCTTATCCAGGATGGCACATCAATGCGAGCTGTGGCAAGAAGGTTTGCTGTGTCTGTCAGCGTAGTGTCCAGAGCATGGAGGCGCTACCAGGAGACAGGCCAGTACATCAGGAGACGTGGAGGAGACCATAGGAGGGCAATAACCCAGCAGCAGGACCGCTACCTCCGCCTTTGTGCAAGGAGGAACAGGAGGAGCACTGCCAGAGCCCTGCAAAATGACCTCCAGCAGGCCACAAATGTGCATGTGTCTGCTCAAACGGTCAGAAACAGACTCCATGAGGGTGATATGAGGGCCCGACATCCACAGGTGGGGGTTATGCTTACAGCCCAACACCGTGCAGGACGTTTGGCAGTTGCCAGAAAACACCAAGATTGGCAAATTTGCCACTGGCGCCCTGTGCTCTTCACAGATGAAAGCAGGTTCACACTGAGCACGTGACAGACGTGACAGAGTCTGGAGACGCCGTGGAGAACGTTCTGCTGCCTGCAACATCCTCCAGCATGACCGGTTTGGCATTGGGTCAGTAATGGTGTAGGCTGGCATTTCTTTGGAGGGCCGCACAGCCCTCCATGTGCTCGCCAGAGGTAGTCTGACTGCCATTAGGTACCGAGATGAGATCCTCAGACCCCTTGTGAGACCATATGCTGGTGCGGTTGGCCCTGGGTTCCTCCTAATGCAAGACAATGCTAGACATCATGTGGCTGGAGTGTGTCAGCAGTTCCTGCAAGACGAAGGCATTGATGCTATGGACTGGCCCGCCCGTTCCCCAGACCTGAATCCAATTGAGCACATCTGGGACATCATGTCTCGCTCTATCCACCAACGTCACGTTGCACCACAGACTGTCCAGGAGTTGGCAGATGCTTTAGTCCAGGTCTGGGAGGAGATCCCTCAGGAGACCGTCCGCCACCTCATCAGGAGCATGCACAGGCGTTGTAGGGAGGTCATACAGGCACGTGGAGGCCACACACACTACTGAGCCTCATTTTGACTTGTTTTAAGGACATTACATCAAAGTTGGATCAGCCTGTAGTGTGTTTTTCCACTTTAATTTTGAGGGTGACTCCAAATCCAGACCTCCATGGGTTAAAAAATTTGATTTCCATTTTTTTTTTTTGTGTGTGATTTTGTTGTCAGCACATTCAACTATGTAAAGAACAAAGTATTTCAGAAAAATATTTAATTAATTCAGATCTAGGATGTGTTATTTGTGTGTTCCCTTTATTTTTTTGAGCAGTGTATATATATATATATATATATATATATATATATATAGTCAGATATACGCCACTTTTAAAAATATATCTGTATAACACTACCTGCTGTTTGTGGCCGCACATGCTCAGTTTCATCCTTCATCTGCCTCCTGAGCTGTAATAGGGAGAGTATGGGCATGCCCCCTGAGCTGCAGCAGAAAAGACCCTCCCCTTGAGCTGCCAGCTTTAAATCTGGATCTCTGGATCCATGTGAGGTACAGGGCTGGTTCTAGAGGTTGTCATGTGCTATACAATGCCTGATTTTCATTTTTCACATTAGTCATGGGATAACGCCCAATTAGTGATCTGTCTCAGTCATTGATGGCAGTGCAGCAGATGCTTGCGCTGAGTTCAGACACATTCTGTCTGAGGGCAGGGCATCTGTTATATATCGAGTTCTAATCTAACTTCACAGGACGGGCACACTTCTTCTAAGGCTCCATTCACACGTCCGTGGTGTGTTGCGGACCCACAAATTACGGATCCGCAACACACCCGCCCAGCACCGCTATAGAAATGCCTATTCTTGTCCGCAGCTTCGTACAAGAATAGGACATGTTCTATCTTTTGCGGAGCTGCGGACCCGAAAATCAGGGCCGCGCTCCGCATTTCGTCCCCATAGAGAATGAATGGGTCCGCACCCGTTCCGCAAAATTGCGGAACAGATGCGGACCCATTTGCGGACGTGTGAATGGACCCTTAGGGGCTAAAAGGGGAGAAACTTGTGTGATCAGCAGTGTACGCTGGATAGTGGGGTCAGAAAAGGGACTTGGAGGCCAAACTGCTAACACTTTATTATTGGTAAGTGAATTGTATTGTCATAACATAATTACGTCTATATAAATTTATATGACTGTACAATCCCTTTATGAAAAAGTATCATACCTCTAGAAAGTGTTTAAGGCTAGTTTCACACTAGTGTTCAGAGCTCTGTCAGGCAGCTCTCTGGATCCGACACCGCCATACTCTGCCTAAATGCCCGCCAGCCTAATTAACTATAATGAGGAATGGGGAGATCTGGCGCAGCCTGGCAAATATGACGAGAATCGCCTGGACACCTATCCTTGGTTGAACTTGGTGGACTATGTAACAAATACCGCAGGGTTTTAGTCCAGCCGATTCTTGGCATATTTGTGGCCGGGTCTCCACCGGTCCCTATCATAGTTAGGGCCGGCAGGCATTCAGGCAGCATCCGGCAGTGCCGCATCCGGAGAGCTCCGCAGGCTGTTACCTGCCACAAGAGCCTGCTGGATCTCTGAACGCTAGTGTGAAACTAGCCTTAATCACTGCTGTGTGTTTAAGCTGCCCATTAACATGAGATATGTGTCAGCCTACAGCAGGGTGGATTTGATTTAAATCAAACTGATTTAAATCATGATTTAAATCACTAGTCAGTAAGGCTTGATTTAAATCATAGTTTTCTACATAAAGACTAATTCTTGCTGGTATAACTTATAATATGCAAGTAGATGAAGATTTTTAGAATAACAACTTTTCATATTAGTTTGATTAGGTTGATTCTGCATTCATAGGTTTGTAAAAGTTAGGCTTAAGGTCTTTTTCTCAACTCTGTTCATGTTATAACATTTTTGCTGTGAAGAAGAGGCATGTGATCTCTGCTGAGTCAAATTCAGTTTTGAGAACTACAAAAGTAAACCAAGCATCTGTGATAATATCTTGTAGGCAGAGAAACTGCCCAATAATCTTACAAAAACCTTGTGAATGGATTAATGGAATTAATTTGCCAAAAAAATTAAACATATACAGCCTTATTCTACATAATTAAAAAACTAATCTTTATTTCATGATGGAATAACCTTTGGATGGTAATATATTTTCCTCAAAAAGCATTTTATATACAAAAAATCAGATTTAAATTGAAAAAAAACTCTTTTTTTTTTTAAAGGGTTTCTGTCACCCCACAAAACTCATTTTTTTTTTTTTTGGATAGTTAGATTCCTTATAGGGCGATATAGGAGAATATAATAGTCTTACTTACTTTCATGCGGCCGATTCTTTATAAAATGAAGTTTTATAATATGTAAATGAGGGCTCTACCAGCAAGTAGGGCGTCTACTTGCTAGTAGCCGCAGCAGCAATCCGCCCCCTCGTCGTGTTGATTGACAGGGCCAGCCGGGATCTCCTCCTCCGGCCGGCCCTGTCAGTAATTCAAAAATCGCGCGCCTCTGGTCATTCGGCGCAGGCGCTCTGAGATGAGGAGGCTCGTCTCCTCAGTGCGCCTGCGCCGATGACATCACCGAAAGAGAAGACGTCATCGGCGCAGGCGCACTGAGGGAGTGCTGAGGGAGTGCTCGTCTCCTCAGCACTCCCTCAGTGCGCCTGCGCCGATGACGTCTTCTCTTTCGGTGATGTCATCGGCGCAGGCGCACTGAGGAGACGAGCCTCCTCATCTCAGAGCGCCTGCGCCGAATGACCAGAGGCGCGCGATTTTTGAATTACTGACAGGGCCGGCCGGAGGAGGAGATCCCGGCTGGCCCTGTCAATCAACACGACGAGGGGGCGGATTGCTGCTGCGGCTACCAGCAAGTAGACGCCCTACTTGCTGGTAGAGCCCTCATTTACATATTATAAAACTTCATTTTATAAAGAATCGGCCGCATGAAAGTAAGTAAGACTATTATATTCTCCTATATCGCCCTATAAGGAATCTAACTATCCAAAAAAAAAAATAATGAGTTTTGTGGGGTGACAGAAACCTTTTAATCATTGATTTTTATCCACCCTGGCCTACAGGTATCTCACCTGACCCACCCATACACATGCAAGCTCAGTGCAGAGCCAAGCATACATGTCTTCTAAATAGAGAGAGGGGAGATAAGCCGCTCCCAGAGACATCTATTGGCAGCTTATCTTCCTGAGAACAAAAGGACTGGGTATATTAAAATCTGACCACCTGATTTTTATCTCCCGGACATCTGCCACTGATGAGATTAGGAGGTCTACGTGCACATTTAGTGGTCAGCTGTCCCGCAAAAATCGTCAGGCTTAGCTGGCATCCATCTTTACAGGTGAACTGTGATATTTGCTGCCTCCAATACAGTGTGGTTCCACTTTCCTACTAGGTCTTGTTAAATGCCTCTGTCGGAATATTTATTATAAGGGTAGGCTACACGGCGACAGGTGTCATGTGACAAAAAGTAACGCAATGGTTAATGTAACGTTTGTTAATTGTGTTGCAGTGCGACATGGGACATTTCACGACTGACACAACAGTCGCAAAAAATCCAGACATAGAAATTTGTGTTGCACGTGACTTTTCCTCTTTTGACACGGGACATGCCTACGACTTGGCTGTCGACTTTTTACTGTGTAGACGTAACCTAAAGGTGACTGGACACATGGGCCGTCACTCACGACAACTGCAGCTTAATGTGACTCTGTCCTGTAACGTTGGTCCCCTGAACTGAGCATGGCATCTGAAAGGTTTTTCCCCAGGAGTTCTGCACACCTAGGGCCCAAATGGTCTCCCCGCTCTGAGATCAGGGAAGCCACTCGTTCCCTGTGGTAGTCTTAAACCTTAGGAAAGATCTGAGGCAACCACAGCAGGGCTCCACAGGAACATAATGAGACTCACATAGGCTGCAATGGCAAGTCATTACAGTCTATGGGAGAAGAGATCAAATGATTGCATTGAAGTGTAAAAAAAAAAAAAAGGTTTTAAAAATATAAAAATTCCCCCTTTCCCATATTACAAATAAAAAAATAAAGATACCGGTAATAGACGTCGTCGAGTCACAAAATACCCAAACTATTGAAATTGAAATATATAACTAAATATTTATCTAGTACGGTGAAAATGTAAAAAAAAAAATCGAAATGACTGATTTAACATTTTTTCATCTCTTGCCCTCCCCAAAAAAATGTAATAAAAAGTCATCACAAAGCCACAGACAAAATGGTAACAATAAACACTATAGACTGTCCCACAAAAAAATGAGCCCTTCTAAAGCCGCATAGACGTAACTATAAAGAAAGTTATGGGGGGGTCAGAATATGGCAATGCAAAGAAAAAAATATATTTTTTTCAAAGTTTTATTTTTTTATGTATTAAAACACAAGAAAAGCTATATAAATATGGTATCACCGTAATTGTACTGACTTGGAAAATTAAGCTAACGGGTCAGCTTTACTGTATCGGGAACATCGTAAAACGAAGCCCATAAAACAGACAGAATTGCGCGGCGGGGAGGGGGGGTTCCAATTCAACCTCATTTGGATTTTTTCCAGCCTCCAATTACATTGAATGCAATATAAAAGTGTGCGTACAAAAAAGTTATGGCTTTGTGAAGGCAGAGAATAAAAAATAAAAATGCAAAAACTGAAAATCACAAGGTCCTGGAGGGAAATAAAAGAACCCACCGTAGCTGACACTATTACTATATGCCTAAGAAGATAATTCATGTGGATTTATTTTAAAGTCTTAGGGATAATTTTGTTGTTAAAACGTATGCAAAAGTGAGGGGGCACACTCAAGAGGGAAACACTAAATGGATGATTAAATGGTATTTTAATACTCTAAAAACAAACCCCTAAAATATACATAAAACATACATCAAAATACATATATGACATGCAGCAACCTGCACAATGTAATACTGCTTTAAGTGCGATATAGCAGCACAAAATTCATACAAACAATGTCCCAATTGTGGTAGTGGTACTATGACCAAATGTCCGGATCAATAGTCTTGATTATACAGTACCAATAGGTAGATATGGCACTGCAGCCAATTGGGGCAATGATATAATGAACGCACTATGCCCAAATCCGATGGAGCAGTAGTGATGATTGTGTACCAGTGTCCGGTGTTGTAAATATGCAGAGATGCGTACAAGTTATGCACGTTGGGACTGGCCTCCAGGTTACTTACAATATCTTGCCGCTTGTGATCTCCCGTTCTCACCCCTCCTTGCTGCCTGACCGCAGCGCTGGTTTCCCAGGTGGCCGTACGCGGCCGAGCGTGGCGTCCCACGTGACCTGGCGTCCCACGTGACCTGGCACTCTGTAATGCCAGACGCGTTTCAGGGTCTTACGCCCCTTCCTCAGTGGCCACTGAGGAAGGGGCGTAAGACCCTGATACGCGTCTGGCATTACAGAGTGAGCGTGGATTCAAAGAAAAGAACAAAGAAGCTGGATATCAGAAGTTTTAAGCGCATGAGATCTACCTCTAGAACCGGAGTTACAGCCGCACAGCAGTGACGTCACCTGAGCGTCCGTCCGGAACCCCAGACAACCAGGTCACGTGGGACGCCACGCTCGGTCGCGTACGGCCACCTGGGAAACCAGCGCTGCGGTCAGGCAGCAAGGAGGGGTGAGACTGGGAGATCACAAGCGGCAAGATATTGTAAGTAACCTGGAGGCTAGTCCCAACGTGCATAACTTGTACGCATCTCTGCATATTTACAACACCGGACACTGGTACACAATCATCACTACTGCTCCATCGGATTTGGGCATAGTGCATTCATTATATCATTGCCCCAATTGGCTGCAGTGCCATATCTACCTATTGGTACTGTATAATCAAGACTATTGATCCGGACATTTGGTCATAGTACCACTACCACAATTGGGACATTGTTTGTATGAATTTTGTGCTGCTATATCGCACTTATAGCAGTATTACATTGTGCAGGTTGCTGCATGTCATATATGTATTTTGATTAGGGCTGCACGATATGGGAATTTTGTGCGATTGCGATTAGGGCCCTAAAAATTGCGATAACGATGTGCGATGCGATATTTTAAGGGAATTGTGCTAGAGGTCTATTTGCTTGGATTTTCCCATATGAGCCGCTGACGCACATATAGCATCTTATGCTGGTCCCCCTCATGGCCCTATGTGTCCCCTCATGTGCCCTAAACTGCGCACATAACTCTCCTATTCATAAAATGGCCAGCCTCTGTACTTTCACTATGAATGCACTGCAGAGAGCAGCAGCGAGCGAGCCGGTGTTCTATGAAAAAGCCTTAAAGGGTTTCTGTCACCCCGCAAAACTCATTATTTTTTTTTTGGATAGTTAGATTCCTCATAGTGCGATATAGGAGAATATAATGCTCTTACTTACTTTCATGCGGCCGATTCTTTATAAAACGAACTTTTATAATATGTAAATGAGGGCTCTACCAGCAAGTAGGGCGTCTACTTGCTGGTAGCTGCTGCAGAAATCCGCCCCCTCGCCGTGTTGATTGACAGGGCCAGCCGTGATCTCCTCCTCCGGCCGGCCCTGTCAGTAATTCAAAAATCGCGCGCCTCGCGTCATTCGGCGCAGGCGCTCTGAGATGAGGAGGCTCGTCTCCTCAGCACTCCCTCAGTGCGCCTGCGCCGATGACGTCTTCTCTTTCGGTGATGTCATCGGCGCAGGCGCACTGAGGGAGTGCTGAGGATACGAGCCTCCTCATCTCAGAGCGCCTGCGCCGAATGACGCGAGGTGCGCGATTTTTGAATTACTGACAGGGCCGGCCGGAGGAGGAGATCACGGCTGGCCCTGTCAATCAACACGGCGAGGGGGCGGATTTCTGCAGCAGCTACCAGCAAGTAGACGCCCTACTTCTCCTTAGAGCGCTCATTTACATATTATAAAAGTTTGTTTTATAAAGAATCGGCCGCATGAAAGTAAGTAAGAGCATTATATTCTCCTATATCGCACTATGAGGAATCTAACTATCCAAAAAAAAAAAAAAGAGTTTTGCGGGGTGACAGAAACCCTTTAAGCCGTGAAAAAGCCTTAAGTCACGTGGTGTGCCGGGGGAGGGGGGGTGTGTGTGCTCCCGCGCATGCGCAGTGCACTGCTAAAGAGAAATTACAGCCAGCACTCGCTCGGCAAAAACCCTTAACCCACGTGACGTAGTGGGTGTGTCGGCCCCTCCACGCAAGTGCAGTAACATCGTGCAGGTTAAAGTAAAATTACAGTCAGCGCTGGCTAACTCGTGCAGGCGCTCGCGCACGGACGCCGCGCGTGCAGGCGCTTGCGCACGGACGCCGCGCGTGCGTGCGCCCAACCGCCCTCTGGTGTAAGAAGATCTTTTGTTTTGTTGTCTCACACTGCAATGCCCCCCAATATGCTGCAGCCCCCCGGATCAAAGCCAGCAATGCCCCCCAATATGCTGCACCACCCCCCGGATCAAAGCCAGCAATGCCCCCCAATATGCTGGATTATGGATGCTGGTGAAGGATTACTGCCGAGCGAGCGGCCACGGTATAACTGATTATGAGCACACACACCCCCGGCACACCACGTGACTTAAGGCTTTTTCACGGCTTAAGGCTTTTTCATAGAACACCGGCCGGCGCGTGACTGACGTCACTGTCACGCTCCTCCCACTTAATTCAGGAAGCAGGAGCGTGACTAAGTGACGTCAGTCACGCGCCGGCCGGCTGCCTCGCTTGCTCCCGCTCGCTGCAGTGCATTCATCGTGAAAGTAAGTACAGAGGCTGGCCATTTTATCAATAGGACAGAGGACATTTTATCAATAGGGGCCCGTTCATATATAATCGCTGCATTTTCGGGTCGCCCGAATCGCTATATCGCATTTGCCGATTATCGCGATTCGATTATTTTTGCGATATATCGTGCAGCCCTAATTTTGATGTATGTTTTATGTATATTTTAGGGGTTTGTTTTTAGAGTATTAAAATACCATTTAATCATCCATTTAGTGTTTCCCTCTTGAGTGTGCCCCCTCACTTTTGCATATGTTTTATTATCCTTTCTAGGTCCTGAGGGTAGGACCGGAGGGTGAGCACCTATCCATACGAGATAGGGGTGAGCCGCTGTATTCTATTCACTTTATATAATTTTGTTGTTGTTTAATCAAGTGTACTGGAAGTTATGTTAAATAACTATGCTATGACTAAGAGCTTGTTATAACTGGAATAGCTTGATCTGGCTATTTACAGGTCTGGAACCATGCCACATTCGAGCCTTATGGCGCCCTGGAGGAGACGCCCCATACAATACATCCTGTGTTCCCATTTCCAGATTGCTGGACATATTGGAATGCACAGTTACAGCGGTGTGAGATGCATACCACAACTTACAATTCTATCCCACATTTTCATAATTAGAATCCCTCCAGTTAATGACGGGAATACTAATTAAAGGGTCACCTGAAAAATGGGTACTAAGCTGGCGATGTGCTAATGTCAGCTGAACATAACTATATTAGTGCCATCTCACTGCCTGCCGCCGTTATTGAGAAAACGTAACTTTTATAATATGCTAATAGCCTCTAGGAGCAGGGGGAGGGGGCGTTGTTCCTGCTCCTAGAGGCTCCATACTCCCACCTCTGGCCACGCCCTGCTACACTAGATTGACAGGGGCAGGCAACGGTGCTCTCTTCCCACCGGCCGTGTCTGCAGTGTAAATCTCGGGCCGTTCAGTGTTCGGCGCAGGCGCAGTGAGTGAAGGGCGCTCGCTGGCTGCCAGCTTCCTCATTGCGCATGCGCCGAATACTGAACGGCACGAGATTTACACTGCAGACACGGCCAGCAGGAAGAGAGCACCGTTGCCTGCCCCTGTCAATCTAGTGTAGCAGGGCGTGGCCAGAGGTGGGAGAACGGAGCCTCTAGGAGCAGGGGCAACACCCACCCTTCAACTAGAGGCTAATTAGCATATTATTAAAGTTTGTTTTTCTCAATAAAGGCTTTAGGCCAGGCATCCTCAAACTGCGGCCCTCCAGCTGTTGTAAAACTACAACTCCCACAATGCCCTGCTGTAGGCTGATACCTAAAGGGTGTTCCTGCATGCTGGGAGTTGTAGTTTAGCAACAGCTGGAGGGCCGCAGTTTGAGGGTGCCTGCTTCAGGCAGTGATATGGCACTAATATAGTTATGTTCAGCTGGCATTAGCACATCGCTAATGTCAGCGAGCTTAATACCCATTTTTCAGGTGACAGAAACCCTTTAAAGGGGTTGTATCACTAACATTATTCTACCTATTTAATAGCACCTGGATCTGAATACTAATTAAACATTTGTTACAGCCAGTAAGTTATTCAAAAATGTATTTTTATTGTGCCACCTGCTGTTTGATATTTTCCAGTAACGGCTGAGGTGGTCACACATGATCAGTGCCATCCTTGCTACCAGCCATATCTCCTGTCAGAAGCTGTGACAACTACAAAAGACATGCATGCCCCCTAAGAAAGTATACACCCCCCTTGAGCTGTTAGCCTGAAATATATATTTATATACAGGGTGGCCCTGTGTCAGAGTTTAAAAAAATAAAAATAAATGCAAAATTGTCTACAAATGTGTGTTCTGTGATTAATTACTATTAATATCTATGGGTGCAAAGAAAAACTGCCTAAAAAGACATAAAAGAAAATATTAATTCACACTACAGACATAAAATCAGCCTCCCTATAAGAGCAGGAAATATTAGGGAATTGCTATGCATGCGTCGCTGTATTATTTAGGAAATCCTCAGTGATGAATGTACAATTGTACCCAGTTCCCTGGGGAGGAGGAGGACACAGCCGGTACTGATCCAGGCAGCAGGCTAGCACCTTCTAGATCAGGCATCCTCAAACTGCGGCCCTCCAGCTGTTGTAAAACTACAACTCCCACAATGCCCTGCTGTAGGCTGATACCTGTAGGCTGTGCGGGCATGCTGGGAGTTGTAGTTTTGCAACAGCTGGAGGGCCGCAGTTTGAGGATGCCTGTTCTAGATGTCCCCAGCAAGTGCCATCTCCTCACCTCACCCTTGTAGAAGGCTTCTACAACAGTGAGGAGATGGCACTTGCTGGGAAAATCCACCGTAAGGCTAGGTCTACACGACGACATTTGTCGCGCAACATTTTGTTGCACCATTTTCGCGCACCAATTTTTATAACGGCAGTCTGTGGTGTCGCACTGCAACATGCAACATGCTGCGACTGCGACGCAACAGTCGCAGAAAATCCATTTGAGATGGATTTTTCTGCGACTGTTGCGTCGCAGTCGCAGCATTTCGCATGTTGCAGTGCGACACCACAGACTGCCATTATAAAAATTGTCGCGCGACATTGGTGCAACAAAATGATGCGCTACAAATGTTGCAGTGTAGTTGTGCCCTATCTGTCGCGCGACTAATGTCGTCGGGTAGACCTAGCCTAAGCCAACCTCTACCTCTTCTGCCTGCTCCCTGGTGTCCCAGCACAACCCGGGTTTATTACATGTAATCTCATGCACTTCAGACAGATCCAGATCAGTTTACTGCCTGTCACAGTTCTAGATATGTACGCTTCTACTACTTGTATGGGGGGCCAACATCTACACACACTGCCTGGTTGTGTGCCACCCATACCAGCTGGATAGATGGGAGAGAGCTGCAGGGATACTGTCACTGACCTCGGTGACCACGGTGGAGTGGTAGAGGTCCCGGTCATAGTGCCAGCCGTCCAGACACTTCTCCTTCTCGATGTCCTCAACATTGACGTCCACCCCAGGAAGGAGCCCCAGGGCAGAGTAGTTCCTCAGGGTGTCCAGCCTGTACCTCCAGCACCTGCTCTCCACCGGCTGCCCGTCCTTCTCCTCCCAGGGGATGCTGACATTCCTCCAAGCCTGGCTCAGGTTGGCACTGCCGGGTACTAGGCACCGGTGCTCAGGAGTGGCAGCCAGGAACATGACAGACATACCATTGAAGCCATTGGGAATGGTGCTCGCGCTGAGGAGGAAGAAGATGGTCAGCTGGAAGGGCCCCCAGTCCCCGAGGAAGGAGGTCGCCTCATCATAGTCTCGCATGGCTGGAAGTAGGCAGAGCGCTGCCCTGGCACTAAGTACAAAGAAGAAGCTGGCGCTCCTCAAGTTGTTTTGAAGGGAGTCCGTGCCCTCAGAGAAGCCGCGGGGGGCGGGGCTCCTGCACGGTCCTCCATGGCATCTATGCTGCCGTCCGTGACTTGCAGACTGTATTCACCAGACAGGACATTTGGAACCATAGCAGAGTCTTCCTCATACAATGTCCAAATCACGTGTATATACATGTGTAGTGACGTCATCACACCAATAACATACCTCCCAACTTTCAAATAAAGGAAAGAGGGACAAAGTTCATGTTAGATGTGCAGTTCTAGTATATGGAGGCGCTATCCTCAGAAGAGACCAGCCTTGGTAGCCCCGCCAATCAGCTCAGGGATGCCAACCATCCAAACTGTAAAAATAGGTGACTTTTTTCCAGTGTCTGTGAAAAAAATAGGGTCCGTGATTTTTTTGAGGCAGTTAGTACTTACAGGGGTTGTCCCGGTTCTGAGCTGAACCGGGACTGCGCCTGCGCGAGTTTTCTGGCCGCAGACAGGAAGAAGGACGGGGGCATTTCTATAAGGTAGACTATGACGTGGGGAGGGGGCGGAACCGTTTGCCAGGGCTGTGGGAGGTTATTTGATGATCAGGAGGCGTTCTTGGCCACTGCAGGGGGGCGTCACTGGGCACCGGAGAGTGAAAAAAACGCCCCTCTTATTAGCATAACAGAAAAAGTGCTTTTATATCAAAACTACAAAACGAAATAAAGTAAAAAGAAGACTGCTGAAAATAAGGTACTTTAGTCAACATAGCGATGGTGCCAGCTTAAAATGGTAAAAGCAGGTGACAGAATCCCTTTAATTTTACAGGACAAGTTGTAAATGGAATGGCTCCATTTAATTTACCATAGCTTTGTGAGGTGCGCTAAAAATGACATGGCATCCTTACTCCGCAGGTTGCTGCAATTACGTTGATACCAAAATTACATTGTAATGTTATATTCTTTTATTTTTTTTAAATGAACACTATTAAAAAAAATCTCTCTTTGCATGACAATATTCTGACACCTATAACATTCCATATACAGAGCTGTGTGAGGGCTCATTCTTTGCTAGGCAAACTGCAGTTTTTAATGCTACCAGAGTTGGGTACATACGACTTTTTAATCACCTTTTATTCAATTTTGTTGTGGGGGCAAAGTGACCAGCGAATTAGCATTTTTTTCTTTTTCCATTATAGATTTCTATGCACACAATACATATTTTTGTATTTTAATAGTTTTCACTTTTTCAAACATGGCACTGCCAGTGAATGTTTATTTTTTTTATTGTTTATTTTTATATGTAAACTTGGGAAAGTTTACATATAAAAATGTAAACTTTCCTTCAGGCCCATAGAAGTAAATTGGAGAGGTGGCTGGTCACGTGCAGTGCGCTTCCATTCACTTCTATGGGGAGTGTGCTTGGTGGTGGCCAGACCATATAAGACAATGGGGTCATATCCTAGCAATATGCCCCCATTGTCTGAGATGAGGCAACTCCTTTAACGCATATGATGTACATGATTATGTGTTAAGTGGTTAATACCCCCTGTTACGATAGCGGTGTTAATATAATAAACAATATAGCACAGTGCCGTGATGTTTTGCTGACACACACAGCCATTTATATTCAGCTGCATTTCAGGGACATGACATATTCACTTGCCCCTTGGGAGTTTAAAACCGTTTCTGATCTGCTAATTTTCTGTTAGAAATAACTGAACTGGCACCAGATTGGCAGCCATTTCAGTAAGAGTTGTTGGTTTCCTAGGAAACCTGTCAGAGTCTATATAAACTGGATGCAGGAGTCCATTTTGTAGTAGTGAGTTAAGAGTGAGCAGCAGAATAGAGAGCTGTGTTGTCACGGCACTGACGGCAATTCCCAATATGTGCAGGACTAGACAGAACCTAAGATATAGAGCATAGATACTACTCATTTAGGAAAGGTATCATTTCAATGTTAACCCCTTCCCGACCTTTGACGTACTGTTACTTCATGGGAACCACTGAGTACCCGCAATTTGACGTAATAGTAATTCATAGTGATCGCGTGGGCACCGGAGCGGTGCGCGCGAGATCACTGCAGGGGCCTGGCAGTCCGTGGTAGCCGGGCCCCTGCTGTATCCGCCGGCATCGCTGTAAAAGCCGATGCCGGCGGATTAACCCCTTCTATGCCACGGTCCGCGCTGACCGCGACATAGAAGAGGTTTGTGTCAGGTGAACGATCGCATTGAGTCCCCGCACTGATGTGGCAGGGACCCGATGCGACACAAGGCAGCCCGATGCCGTGCAGAGGCTGCCCAATGCCTTGCACGGCATCGGGAACTGCCTTCTACGGGTGCCGAGGAGATTCAGCCTCAGGCAATGCATTACAATACAGATGTATTGTAATGCATTGCAGAGGGGATCAGACCCCCAAAAGTGAATGTCATAAATAAAGTAAAGTAAAAAAAAAAGGGTTTTTAATAAAATTAATAAAGTAATAAAATTTATAAAGTAAAAAATAAAAACGCCCTAAAAACGAAAATAAAACCCACACGTATTAGGTATCGCCGCGTCCGTATTGATGGGCTCTATAAATATATCACATGATCCACCCTGTCCGATAAACACCATAAAAAATAAAAACAGTGTTAAAAAAAAAGCCATTTTTGTCACATTACATCACAAAAAGTGCAACACCAAGTGATCAAAAAGGTGTATGCCCCCCAAAATGGTATCAATAAAACCATCACCTCATCCCGCAAAAAATTAGCCCCTACTTAAGACAATCGCCCAGAAAATAAAAAAAAACTATAGCTCTCAGAACATGGAGACACTAAAACATCATTTTTTTGTTTCAAAACTGCTATCATTGTGCTAAAGTGAAATACATGAAAAAATATATACATATTATGTATCGACACGTCTGTAACAAACAGCTCTATAAAAATATTACATGACCTAACCACTCAGGTAAACACCGTAAAAAAAAAAAAAATGTAAAAAAAAAGCCATTTTTGTCACATTACATCACAGAAATTGCAACAGCAAGTGATCAAAAAGGCGTATGCCCCCCAAAATAGTACTAATTCAGGCCGTCACCCCATCCCACAAAAAATGACACCCTACCTAAAAGAATCGGTCAAAAAATAAAAAAGCTATGGCTCTCAGACTATGAGACACTAAAATATCATCTCGGTTTCAAAAATGCTATTATTGTGTAAAACTTAAATAAATAAGAAAAAGTAGACATATTAGGTATAGCCACGTGCGTAACGATCTGCTCTATAAATAAGTCACATGACCTAATCCCTCAGGTAAACGCTGTAAAAAAAATTAAAAAAAACGGTGCCAAAACATCAATTTTTTTGTTACCTTGCCTCACAAAAAACGTAATATAGAGCAATAAAAAATCATATGTATCCCAAAATAGTACCAATAAAACTGGCACCTTATCCTGTAGTTTCCAAAATGTGGTCACTTTTTTGAGTTTCTACTGTAGCGGTGCATCAGGGGGGCTTCAAATGGGACATGGTGTCAAAAAACCAGTCCAGCAAAATCTGCCTTCCAAAAACTGTAAGGCATTCCTTTCCTTCTGCACCCTGCCGTGTGCCCGTACAGCGGTTTACGACCACATATGGGGTGTTTCTGTAAACTACAGAATCAGAGCCATAAATATTGAGTTTTGTTTGGCTGTTAACCCTTGCTTTGTAACTGGAAAAAAATTATTAAAATGGAAAATCTGCAAAAAAAGTGAAATTTTGAAATTGTATCTCGATTTTGCATTAATTCTTGTGGAACACCTAAAGGGTTAACAAAGTCTGTAAAATCAGTTTTGAATACCTTGAGGGGTGTAGTTTCTAGAATGGGGTCACTTTTCTGGAGTTTCTACTCTAGGGGTGCATCCAGGGCCGGCCTTAGGTGTTCAGGCGCCCTGTGCGAGCTAACCTTGTGGCGCCCCCCCCCCCCCCCCCCCAAAAAAAAAAAACACTGCTTGTTGCTGGCATCATGGCATATCCAACCAAGTAGTTCCCAGCCCACACACCCCAAAGGCCGGTGTAATGTTATACTTCCCTACTTCGTGAGATTTCCCTACCCTCGTCACTTCCGGTCGCACCGGACATGACGTGAGGAGGTGTGCAGCGCCGCGCAGTTCCACAACGACAGGTTAGGGAAATTTCACAGCAGAGTGCGCATGCGCCAGGAGCCTCGCCGGCGGTTAGGGTAGGGAAAAACTATGGGCCAATGCGCAGGCGCAGTGATCGGATGGATGTTCTCAGCTGAACACCGGCCGACACTGCGCATGCACCGGGAGCCTCACCAGCGGTTAGGGAAGGGAAAAATTACGTACGGGCCAGTGCTTTTTCCCTACCCTAACCGCTGGTGAGGCTCCCAGCGCATGCGCAGTGTCGGCCGGTGTCCAGCTGAGAAAATTTGTTTCCAATGTAGTATTAATAACTAAACAATTAAATAATAAACATATTGAATTGTCTACTTACCACCAGGACAATAAGATGATCTGCTCTCTGGCTGCAGTCTGGCTCTGGGGACTCCATTGTCACTCTCTTCTCCCCCCCCCCCTCCCTCCCTCCCTTGTCACTCTCTTCCCCCCCCCTTCCCTTGTCACTCTCATTATTCCCCCCCTCTCCCTTGTCACTCTCATTATTCCCCCCCCTCTCCCTTGTCACTCTCATTATTCCACCCCCCTCTCCCTTGTCACTCTCATTATTCCCCCCCTCTCCCTTGTCACTCTCATTATTCCACCCCCCCTCCCTTGTCACTCTCATTATTCCACCCCCCCTCTCCCTTGTCACTCTCATTATTCCACCCCCCCTCCCTTGTCACTCTCATTATTCCCCCCCTCTCCCTTGTCACTCTCATTATTCCACCCCCCCCTCCCTTGTCACTCTCATTATTGCCCCCCCTCTCCCTTGTCACTCTCATTATTCCCCCCCCTCTCCCTTGTCACTCTCATTATTCCACCCCCCCTCCCTTGTCACTCTCATTATTCCCCCCCCTCTCCTTTGTCACTCTCATTATTTCCCCCCCCTTGTCACTCTCATTATTTCCCCCCCCCTTGTCACTCTCATTATTTCCCCTCCCTCCCCCCTTGTCACTCTCATTATTTCCCCCCCCCCCTTGTCACTCTCATTATTTCCCCCCCTCCCCCCTTGTCACTCTCATTATTTCCTCCCCCCCTCCCCCCTTTTCACTCTCATTATTTCCTCCCCCCTCCCCCCTTGTCACTCTCATTCTACTCCCACCTCCACCTCTAGTGTAGCGTGGCCGAGCTCTGTTCGATCCGCGGTACAGGAGCATTTGTTTCCTGTACCCGGCCGGACTGAAAGGAAGTGCACCCTAAGTGAGCACTTCCTGTCAGTCCGGCCGGGTACATGAAACAAAAACTCCTGTACCGCGGATCGAATAGAGCTCGGCCACGCTACATTAACAGCACACAGCAGGCGCAGGCAGGATTCTTTAGAGCGGCAAGCGTTCAGCCTCAGCCGCAAAGGGCGCCGGGCGCCCCCTGCTAGATGGAGGGGGCGGGGGGCCTGCCCCGAGGGAGAACACAAGTGCCGCCTCGCCTGCCGCATATTACATTGCGAGCTGTCGGCCGCCCGGCGCCCCTGTTGCTATGGCGCCCTGTGCGGCCGCACAGCCCGCACACCCCAAAGGCCGGCCCTGGGTGCATCAGGGGGGCTTCAAATGGGACATGGTGTCAAAAAACCAGTCCAGCAAAATCTGCCTTCCAAAAACCGTATGGCATTCCTTTCCTTCTGCGCCCTGCCGTGTGACCGTACAGTGGTTTACGACCACACATGGGGTGTTTCTGTAAACTACAGAATCAGAGCCATAAATATTGAGTTTTGTTTGGCTGTTAACCCTTGCTTTGTAACTGGAAAAAAATTATTAAAATGGAAAATCTGCCAAAAAAGTGAAATTTTGAAATGGTATCTCTATTTTCCATGAATTCTTGTGGAACACCTAAAGGGTTAACAAAGTTTGTAAAATCAGTTTTGAATACCTTGAGGGGTGTAGTTTCTAGAATGGGGTCATTTTTGGGTGGTTTCCATTATGTAAGCCTCACAAAGTGACTTCAGACCTGAACTGGTCCTTGAAAAGTGGGTTTTTGAAAATTTCAGAAAAATTTCAAGATTTGCTTCTAAACTTCTAAGCCTTGTAACATCCCCAAAAAATAAAATGTCATTCCCAAAATGACCCAAACATGAAATAGACATATGGGAAATGTAAAGTAATAACTATTTTTGTAGGTATTACTATATATTATAGAAGTAGAGAAATTGAAACTTGGAAATTTGCAAATTTTTCTAAATTTTTGGCAAATTTGGTATTTTTTTATAAATAAAAATTATTATTTTTTTACTCCATTTTACCAGTGTCATGAAGTACAATATGTGATGAAAAAAACAATCTCAGAATGGCCTGGATAATTCAAAGCGTTTTAAAGTTATAACCACATAAAGTGACACATGTCAGATTTGCAAAAAATGGCCTGGGCAGGAAGGTGAAAACATGTACGGCACTGGTGGACGTGACTTAAGGAACAGCGGCGTACATGTACGGCGGGCTGATCGGGTGGGTGCAGGAGCTACACCTGCCCGGTAAGCGGCAATGGTTTGGCAGTCACTGATAGCCGGACCCCTGCTGTATGCGCCATCGGTGAAAACACTGATGCCAGCGCATTAACCCTCGCACTGCCGCAGTCAGCGCTGACGCCGGCACGTGCAGGATTCTGCCGGGTGCGGGGTGGCCATCGGGTCCCCGTGCTGCTGTGACGGGGACCCGATGGCAGGAAAGGCAGCCCCATGCCTTCCTTAGGCATCGTTGCTGCCTTCCATGACAGCCTGTAAGATCCAGCTCCCTGGATCTCACAGGAAGCAGGCTGTAAGTGTATTACATTGAGTGATACACTTAAAGGGCTTCTGTCACCCCCCAAAAGTCATTTTTCATTTTTGGGCTCCTTCCTCAGTGCGCCTCCGCTCCTTCCTCTGTGCGCCGATGACGTCACATCTACACCTGGCGCAGGCGCACTGATGAGGGAGCGGCCGAGCAAGCGTCCTCCTCTCAGTGCGCCAGCGCCGACTGAAGACCGGTACGGCGCAGGCGCGAGATTTAGAATCCAGACAGGGCCAGCCAGAGGAGGAGAGCGCTCGCTGGCCCTGTCAATCAACAGGAGGAGGGGCTTTTTTTGAAAGGAGGATGCGGCGGCTACCAGCAAGTAACCGCCCTACTTGCTGGTAGAGAGGTAATTTACATATTATAAAAGTGCGGTTTTTAAAGAAACTAGACAACGGAAAAGGGTAAGAGCACTATATATTGATAAATCGCACTATAAGGATTTTAATTAGCCCAAAAATGAAAAATGACTTTTGGGGGGTGACAGAAGCCCTTTAAAGCCAATGCATTACAATACAGAAGTATTGTGATTCATTGTAAAGGGAATCAGACCCCGAAAAGTTGAAGTCCCAGAGTGGGACAAAAAATTAAGTTAAAAAAGAAGTTAAAAAAATTAAGTTTTACAAAAAATGTAAAGTTTCAAGTAAATAAAAAAAGCGTCCTTTTCCCAAAATAAAGTTAATTTTTATTTGTAAAATAGGGAAAAAAAGAAAAGTAGACATATCGCCGCGTCCCTATCGACCTGCTCTATAAAAATATCACATGACCCAACCCCTCAGGTGAACACCGTCCATCACTAAAAGTGCAACACCAAGCGATCAAAAAGCCATATGCCCCCCAAAATAGTACCAATCTAACCGTCACCTCATCCCGCAAAAAAATTAGCCCCTACCTAAGACAATCGCCCACAAAATAAAAAAACTATGGCTCTCAGACTATGGAGACACTAAAACATGATTTTTTTTTTGTTTCAAAAATGCTTTTACTGTGTTAAATGTAAAAAAAAAAAAAAAAAAGTAGACATATTAGGTATTGCCGTCTCCGTAAGGACCTGCTCTATAAAAATATTACATGACCTAACCCCTCAGGTGAAAACCGTAAAAAAAAAAAAAAGGGTGTCAAAAAAGCAATTTTTTGTCAACTTACATCACAAAAACTGTAATACCAAGTCATATGCACCCTGAAATAGTACCAATCAAACAATCATCTCATATCGAAAAAAAAAATTAGCCCCTACATAAGACAGTCGCAAAAAAAATAAAAAATAAACTATGGCTTTCAGAATATGGAGACACTAAGGCTAGGTCTACACTGCGACATGCTGTGACTGCGATGCGACAGTCGCAGAAAAATCTATCTTGAATGGGTTTTTTGCGACTGTCATGTCGCAGTTGCAGCATGTCCCAGTGCGACACCATAGACTACCATTATAAATATTGTCGCCTGACATTGGTGCGACAAAATGTCGCACGACAAATGTCATCGTGTAGACCTAGCCTAAAAAATAATTTTTCCCAAAAATGCTTTTTTATATAAAATTGAAACAAACAACCAAAAAAGTTGTCATATTTGGTATTGTCGCGTCCGTAATAACCTGTTCTATAAAAATAGCACATGATCTAACCTGTCAGATAAACATTGTAAATAACAAAAAATAAAAACGGTGCCAAAACAGCTATTTTTTGTTACCTTGCCTCTCAAAAAGTGTAATATAGAGCAACCAAAAATCATATGTACCCTAAAATAGTACCAACAAAACTGCCACCTTATCCCATAGTTTCCAAAATGGGGTAATTTTTTGGGAGTTTCTACTCTAGGGGTTGTAAGGGATTAGAATCCATTTTGTATAAACATGTCCCCCATCTTGTGCATATGTTGAAAAAAAAAATTATTAGCCAGCTGGCAGGATGTAGGGAGTCTCTGTGTACAGTAGATCAGAAATTCCTAGCTTGACGTCAAGATAGCAGTTCCCTCATTTAATTATCAAAGTCTGACATACAAGAAAGAGTTATGTTCCGTCTGAGTTTGGGAGGTACTACTGAAGAATGTCAACTCTGATATAAGATGCTGCAGAAACTTTTTTTAATTAGTAGAAGGCCGAATGCACACGACTGTGGAAAACGTACGTGAGCGGTCCATGGTATCCCGGCCTGGCATCCTGCTGACAGCAGGAGCGCATGGCGTCATTGGTTGCTATGACGTTGTGCGCTTCGTGCGGCCGCTGCAGTACAGTAATACACTCGTATAGGGGGTCTTCAAATGTAACATAGTACATAAGGCCGAAAAAATACATTTGTCCATCCAGTTCGGCCTGTCTTTCTGCAAGTTGATCTAGAGGAAGGCAAAAAAAAAAAACTGTGAGGTAGAAGCCAATTTTCCCCACTTTAGGGGAATAAAAAATTCCTTCCCGACTCCAATCAGGCAATCAGAATAACTCCCTGGATCAATGACCCCTCTCTAGTAGCTATAGCCTGTAATATTATTACGCTCCAGAAATACATCCATGCCCCTCTTGAATTCCTTTATTGTACTCACCATCACCACCTCCTCAGGCAGAGAGTTCCATAGTCTCACTGCTCTTACTGTAAGGGCTCATTCAGACAGCCGTATGCTGTCCGCAAAAATACTGAATGCTATCCGTTTTTTTGCGGATCCGCAAAAAAACGGATCTGCAAAAAAACGGATAGCATTCAGTATTTTTGCGGACCCATAGACTTCAATGGGGCCATGTCCTGATTTTCACGGACAAGTATAGGACATGTTTCATTTTTTTTGCGGATCCGCAAAAAAACGGATAGCATTCAGTATTTTTGCGGACAGCATACGGCCATCTGAATGAGCCCTAAAGAATCCTTTTCTATGTTTGTGTACAAACCTTCTTTCCTCCAGACGCAGAGGATGTCCCCTCGTCACAGTCACAGTCCTGGGGATAAATAGATGATGGGAGAGATCTCTGTACTGACCCCTGATATATTTATATATTGTAATTAGATCTCCCCTCAGTCATCTTTTTTCTAAAGTGAATAACCCTAATTTTGATAATCTTTCAGGGTACTGTAGTTGCCCCATTCCAGTCATTACTTCAGTTGCCCTCCTCTGGACCCTCTCCAGCTCTGCTATGTCTGCCTTGTTCACAGGAGCCCAGAACTGTACACAGTACTCCATGTGTGGTATGACTAGCGATTTGTAAAGTGGTAGGACTATGTTCTTATCACGGGCATCTATGCCCCTTTTGATGCAACCCATTATCTTATTGGCCTTGGCAGCAGCTGCCTGACACTGGTTTTTGCAGCTTAGTTTGCTGTTTATTAAAATTCCTAGATCCTTTTCCATGTCAGTGTTACCGAGTGTTTTACCATTTAGTATGTATGGGTGACTTGCATTATTCCTTCCCATGTGCATAACCTTACATTTGTCAGTGTTAAACCTCATCTGCCACTTATCTGCCCAAGCCTCCAATCTATCCAGATCCCTCTGTAGTAGTATACTGTCCTCTTCAGTGTTAATTACTTTACACAGTTTAGTGTCATCTGCAAAAATGTATATTTTACTATGCAAGCCTTCTACAAGATCATTAATAAATATATTGAAGAGAATAGGGCCCAATACTAGTGACAGTGACCCAATCTGAGTGTGTACCATTAATAACCACCCTCTGAGCCAGTTACTTACCCACATACAGACATTTTCTCCCAGTGCAAGCATTCTCATTTTATATACTAACTTTTTATGTGGTACAGTGTCAAATGCTTTGGAGAAGTCCAGATATACGACATCCATGGAGAACTTTCTCCTCATAGAAACTGATTAAATTAGTTTGGCATGACTGATCCCTCATGAAGCCATGCTGATATGGCGTTATTTGCTTATTTCCGTTGAGATGCTCCAAGATAGCATCTCTTAGAAAACCTTCAGTTTACCCACAACAGATGTTAAACTTACCGGCCTATAGTTTCCAGGCTGTTTTTTTGGACCCTTTTTGAATATTGGCACCACATTTGCTATGCGCCAATCCTGTGGGACATTCCCTGTCAGTATAGAGTCTGCAAATATCAGAAATAAGGGTCTGGCTATGACATTACTTAATTCCCTTAGGATAGGGGGTGTATGCCATCCGGTCCTGGCGATTTGTCTATTTTAATCTTTTTAAGTCGCTGTTGTACTTCTTCCTGGGTCAGTGTCACGGATGGTGTTGCAGAAAGCTGGAACTTATTAATAAACATCCGACTGGCTTGATCCCAAACTAAGGAGCATATGGGTGAGCCCTATAAAACCCCTAGAGCTCTCCCTGACTGCTATGCCCATGCAAAGATCTTTATGGTGGACGATTGCATGCCCTTGTACCTTATACTATGTGACACCTGAAAACCCTATAATAGTGAGGGGACACGACCCCCGGCTCCCTGCACTTAATACGGACGGAGTCAGGGTCACCTACAATCAAGCCAGCAAGAAACACAAATAAAGGAAACAGACTTATCTAAGGAATCAGGAGAAGTAGCCTCCAGCAGTGAACACAATCCATGAAGAAGTATAAATCGCAAAGTGAGGCAGTATGGGAGGGAATATAAAGGGAGACAATCAGTGCAAATAGGTGACAGCTGGGAGAATTAAAAGAGATGAGAAAGTGAAACCAAAACAAAGAACATCATACAACAGGTAGAGAAGAACGTCTGCCAGATCTTCTCACAGAGCTGGCGGTGACAGTACCCCTCCCTCTATGGGTGGACTCCGGACACTCAGAGCCCACCTTCTCAGGATGAGACCTATGGAAAGCCCTGATGAGACGAGTGGCCTTAATGTCCGCCACTGGGACCCACATCCTCTCCTCAGGACCATAACCCTCCCAATGAATGAGGTACTGGAGAGAACCGCGGATAATGCGAGAATCCACAATCCTAGAGACCTGAAATTCAAGATTACCATCAACAACAATCAGAGGAGGAGGCAAAGAGGAGGGTACAGTGGGTTGAAAATAAGGTTTTAATAGGGACCTGTGAAAAACATTATGGATCTTCCAAGTCTGAGGAAGATCAAGACGGAAGGCAACGGGATTGATGACGGACAAGATCTTGTAAGGCCCAATAAACCTAGGACCCAACTTCCAGGAGGGAACCTTCAGTTTGATATTCTTTGTAGACAACCACACCAGATCCCCCACATTCAGGTCCGGACCAGGCACACGTCTCTTATCCGCCACACACTTATATCTCTCACTCATCCTCTTCAGATTACCCTGAATCTTTTGCCAAATAAATGACAAAGACGAGGAAAATCTCTCCTCATCAGGTAAACCAGAAGACCCCTCTCCAGAGAATGTCCCAAACTGCAGATGAAACCCATATGCACCAAAAAATAGTGACTTATCAGAGGACTCCTGGCGACAGTTATTTAAAGCACACTCAGCAAGGGGCAAAAAAGAACACCAATCCTGCTGATTCTCCGCCACAAAATAGCGCAGATATGTCTCCAGATTCTGATTGACGTGTTCGGTCTGACCATTCGACTGCGGGTGAAAAGCAGAAGAGAATGACAACCGAACCCCCAAGCGAGAACAGAAGGCCTTCCAGAATCTGGAAACAAATTGCATGCCCCTATCAGAAACGATGTCTGAAGGAATGCCATGCAATTTAACAATGTGATCAACAAATGCTTGCGCCAGTGTCTTAGCATTGGGTAACCCAGGAAAGGGAATGAAATGCGCCATTTTGCTAAAACGGTCCACTACTACCAGAATCACAGTCTTCCCCGAGGAACGAGGCAGGTCCGTAATGAAGTCCATGGACAGATGCGTCCAAGGACGGGAAGGAATGGGTAACTGTCATGCCCCACTCTGACGATGTGCGGAGGTCGGCCAGGATTGCAGCACGAGTTTAGTGTTTGTTTTGGAGTCGTGCTGGATCCGCCCCTCATCAGGTGCACTGGGTGAAGTCATTAGTTTAAATAGCTCCTCAGCCCAGTGCCCGGAGCGGATTATACTGTTCATTATGGTCTGGGAAGTTTGGAAGGAAGGTTGGCTGTCTGTTCCTGCTCTCAGCAGATAAGTGTCTTTTCTTGTTTGGTTGTTTATGTCATCTTACCCATCCAGGTTCTGTGCGAGCAGGCTGCTCCTTTCTCCCCACTTCACCATCTCAGGGAGTTCAGGGTTCTGTTAGTATAGGCTGGTGGACACAGCAAATCCACCATCAAGATTTGTCTGTGGGCTGAGCATTGTAGGGAAAGAGGTCAGGGATAAATTAGGAGGTGACCCTTCCCCTGTCTCTCCTCCAGAGCCTGGTTGGTGTAACATCTGTTTAACTGTGCACGTCCGCCGTGACATTGGACACAGCAAATGTACCATCAAGATTTGTCTGTGGGCTGAGCATTGTAGGGAAAGAGGTCAGGGATAAATTAGGAGGTGACCCTTCCCCTGTGTCTCGTCCAGAGCCTGGTTGGTGTGTCATCTGTTTAACTGTGCACGTCCGCCGTGACATTATAATCCGCCATACTGTGACCGCCATTTCTCAGTGTTTATGTGATGGCGTCAATTGATGCACTGGTTGACCGTATGCAGGGTTTGTCCCTGGAGGTTGCGGATCTACGTAGTACGGTCACACAGTGTCAGAGGGTGTTGGCTTCAGGTACAGGTCAAATTGTTGGGGAGCCTAAAGTCGCTCTTCCAGAGAAATTTGCAGGGGGTACTGATGATTTTTTCCTTTACAAGGAATCATGTAAGTTGTACTTTCGATTGTGCCCATTTTCATCAGGTAATGAGGATCAGAGGGTGGGTATCGTCATGTCTTTGCTGAAAGGGGACGCGCAATCCTGGGCTTTTTCCCTGCCGCCCGGTTCTCTGGCTCTCCGGTCGGTGGAGGAATTTTTTAAAGCTCTGGGATTGATTTACGATGACCCAGATCGAGTTTCAATGGCAGAGTCAAAATTACGTAACTTACTACAGGGTAAACATACGGCTGAGGTTTACTGTACAGAGTTTAGGAGGTGGGCTACTGAGTCAGGGTGGAACGACCCCGCGTTACATAGCCAGTTTTGTCAGGGGTTATCTGAAAGGTTGAAGGATGCTCTGGCTTTTCATGAATACCAGGATACTTTGGAAAATGCAATGTCTTTGGCGATACGTTTGGATAGACGTATCAGAGAGAGGTGTATGGGTCCCTCTGTGCAGGGGATTCCTCCCGCGTGTGGTTTTGTTCCACCAGCTGCCCAGGGAGATATTGCTTGTTATTCTGGCCTAGGAGAGGAACCCATGCAGTTAGGTCAGAAATCTTTCCATTCAGATAGTAGAGACTTTTGTAAAGCGCACAATTTATGTTTCTTTTGTGGAAAGAGGGGTCATTTTGTTTTTTCTTGTCCATATGTTGAACCACAGGGGAGAGTGATAAAGAAAAAAGAAAAAGAAAAAAAAACCTCCCTCACACTTGGTAGTATGAATGGTGTGGTAGAGCAGACTGGTATGCAATTTCCCTGCAGTTCCCGTTTTCTCCTTTCAGCTATGGTGGCGCTAGAGTCTCGAAATGTGTTTGTGGATATTTTTCTTGATTGTGGTGCTGGGGTAAATTTAATTGACTTTCTGTATCTTGAGGGTTTGGGACTATGTATTTGCACGTTAGAGAAGAGATTCGTGTTTTTGCCATTGATTCTTCCCCTCTTTCTCAAGGGAGCCTTACTCACGTTGTTCATGATATTCATTTAAGGGTGGGTGATTCACATGCTGAGATCATTTCCTGTTTCGTCATGAAGGATTTGCCAGCTCCAATAGTTTTGGGGTTGCCATGGTTGTCTAAACATAACCCAATTATAGACTGGCAGGCGAGACAAATCATTGGTTGGAGCAAGTTTTGTTCGGATAATTGTCTTATCACATCTATTTCTGAAGTGTCCGTTACGGCCTTGCCTCAGTATCTCTCAGATTTTTCGGACGTGTTTGCGGAGAGTGGGGCTCATCGTGACTATGATTGTCCTGTGAATCTCATTTCGGGGGCTAAGTTGCCTAAGTCTCAGCTCTACAACCTCTCTCAACCCGAGAGAGAGGTCATGCGAAAGTATGTCGCCGAGAGTTTGGCAAAGGGTCATATTAGACCATCTAAGTCTCCAGTGGCTGTAGGTTTGTTCTTCGTGAAGAAGAAAGATGGATCACTGAGACCGTGTTTGGATTTCCGGGAGCTGAATCGTATTACAGTCCGGGATCCATATCCCCTGCCTTTGATCTCTGATCTTTTTGATCAGATTGTTGGAGCCAAGGTGTTCTCCAAGTTGGATTTGAGAGGAGCATACAATCTGATCAGGATCAAGGAGGGGGATGAGTGGAAAACGGCCTTCAATACGCACGAGGGTCATTTTGAGAACCTGGTAATGCCTTTTGGGTTGACGAATGCGCCAGCGGTATTTTAGCGATTCGTCAATGATATTTTTCATCATTTGGTGGGGAGGTTCGTAGTAGTCTACCTTGATGACATTTTTATTTATTCTCCTGATCTGAAGACCCATCAGGATCACGTGAGACAGGTTTTGACGATCCTTCGGGAGAATAAATTATACGCCAAATTGGAGAAATGTTTGTTTGCGGTGCAAGAGCTTCCATTTTTGGGATACATGCTTTCTGATTCTGGTTTTCGTATGGACCCCGAAAAGGTCCGGGCGGTTCTGGAGTGGGACCGACTGGAGAATCAGAAAGCTTTGATGCGATTTTTGGGGTTTACGAATTATTATAGAAAATTTATTTGGAATTATTCCACGCTGGTCAAACCTCTTACTGATATGACCAAGAAGGGCGCTGATGTCTCTGTCTGGTCGGATGAGGCATTGCAGGCCTTTTCGGCTATTAAGGAGCGTTTTGCGTCTGCTCCCATTCTGGTGCAGCCGGATGTATCTCAGCCATTCGTGGTCGAGGTTGATGCATCAGAGGTGGGGGTTGGGGCGGTGCTTTCGCAGGGTCCTTCTCCTGGCAAGTGGGTCCCGTGTGCCTTCTTCTCCAGGAAGCTCTCGGTCGCCGAGAGGAATTATGATGTTGGAGATAGGGAGTTGTTGGCGATCAAGTTGGCCTTTGAAGAATGTCGTCACTGGTTAGAGGGGGCTTCTCACCCTGTTACTGTGTATACAGACCATAAGAATTTGGCTTACCTGCAATCTGCCAAGCGTCTGAACCCTAGACAGGCCAGATGGTCATTGTTTTTTACCAGGTTCAATTTCGTGGTTACCTTTCGCCCAGGGGTAAAGAACGTCAAGGCAGATGCCTTGTCTCGCAGCTTCCCTGGGGGAGGTGATTCAGAAGATCCAGCGCCGATTTTGGCGGATGGAGTGGTGGTCTCCGCTCTGTACCCTGAATTGGAGATGGAGGTGTTGGGAGCTCAGGAGGGGGCTCCTGGTTCGTGTCCCCCAGGGAGGTTGTTTGTTCCTGAGGGCCTACGATACAAGGTGTTCAAGGAACATCACGATACTGTTCTCGCTGGACATCCTGGTGGTAAGTCCACCTGTGATCTGGTGTCCCGTAGGTTCTGGTGGCCAGGTTTGCGTAAGAGTATTGAGAATTACGTGACAGCTTGTGAAACCTGCGCTCGGTCTAAGGTTGCTCATACTCAACCGTCTGGTTCACTTCTTCCATTGTCTATTCCATCTCGTCCTTGGACACATTTGTCCATGGACTTTATTACGGACCTACCGAGTTCCTCCGGGGGAACAGTGATTTTGGTGGTAGTCGATCGTTTCAGTAAAATGGCTCATTTTATACCACTAACAAGTCTGCCTAACGCTAAGACTCTTGCGCAGATTTTTGTGGATAATATTGTTAAATTGCACGGTATTTCTTCGGATATTGTCTCTGATAGGGGCACGCAGTTTGTCTCCAGGTTTTGGAGGGCGTTCTGCTCTCGACTTGGCATTCAACTTTCTTTTTTGTCGGCTTTTCATCCACAGTCGAATGGTCAGACGGAGCGTACCAATCAAAACCTGGAGACCTACTTGAGGTGTTTTGTGGCTGAGAATCAGGAGGACTGGTCCTCATTCTTGCCCTTAGCAGAATTTGCATTGAATAACCGTAGGCAGGAGTCCACGGGTAAGTCGCCATTTTTTGGCGCATACGGTTTCCATCCTCAGTTTGGTACCTTTTCTGGGTCTGGTTCCTCCGGGATGCCAGAGGAGGAGAGATTCTCTTCTGCTTTATCCTCTATCTGGCGGGGGATTCAAGGGAATTTGGAGAGGATGGGTGAGAGGTATAAACGAATGGCTGACAGGAGACGTGTGACTGGTCCGGACCTGTGTGTGGGTGATTTGGTGTGGTTGTCCACTAGGAATATCAAGTTAAGAATGCCATCTTGGAAACTGGGTCCAAGATTTGTTGGTCCATATAAGATTTCTGCTGTGATCAATCCTGTGGCATTTCGACTTGATCTGCCGCAGACTTGGAGGATCCACGATGTCTTCCACAAGTCTTTACTAAAAAAATATGTTAAACCGGTGGTACCATCGCCATTGCCTCCTCCTCCGGTTCTGGTCGAGGGAAACTTGGAGTTCGAGATCTCCAGGATTCTCGACTCGAGAGTTCTGCGGGGTTCCCTCCAGTACCTGGTTCACTGGAGGGGATACGGTCCTGAGGATACTGGAGGGGATACGGGATACGGTCCTGAGGAGAGGATGTGGGTTCCGGCGTCGGATGTCAACGCCAGCCGACTGGTGAGGGCTTTTCATAGGTCCCATCCGGATAAGGTTGGTCCAGGAGGTCACCCGTAGAAGGGGGGGTACTGTCATGCCCCACTCTGACGATGTGCGGAGGTCGGCCAGGATTGCAGCAGGAGTTTAGTGTTTGTTTTGGAGTCGTGCTGGATCCTCCCCTCATCAGGTGCACTGGGTGGAGTCATTAGTTTAAATAGTTCCTCAGCCCAGTGCCCAGAGCGGATTATACTGTTCATTATTGTCTGGGAAGTTTGGAAGGAAGGTTGGCTGTTTGTTCCTGCTCTCAGCAGATAAGTGTCTTTTCTTGTTTGGTTGTTTATGTCATCTTACCCATCCAGGTTCTGTGCGAGCAGGCTGCTCCTTTCTCCCCACTTCACCATCTCAGGGAGTTCAGGGTTCTGTTAGTATAGGCTGGTGGACACAGCAAATCTACCATCAAGATTTGTCTGTGGGCTGAGCATTGTAGGGAAAGAGGTCAGGGATAAATTAGGAGGTGACCCTTCCCCGCTGGTGTGTCATCTGTTTAACTGTGCACGTCCGCCGTGACAGTAACGTGAGGAGAGAATGGCCGTGAATGAGGGACCTTGGCACAAGCACAGGTCTCGCAGGCTGCCACAAAACCCTGTGCAGTGGCTATGGGGCCCTACGCCACTAGGGGGCCCGTCCGACCGCATTCATATATATATTTTTTTTATTAACACACACAGACACTACACACAGGCAGCCAGGAGGTGGCGTAACTACCGGGGAAGCAGCTGCTTCGGGGCCCGACAGTTTATTTTCAAGTTAGTTAAATATCGATGTCTTACTGTTCAGGGCCCCTTCACAGCAGCGGTCTTAATGTTCAGGCCCCCTCGCTAATGTGCTCTAATCTTACTATATTCTAAAGTCTCCTGATGTGTCTGGGATTCAAACCCACAACCTCCAATGTATCACTGTATCAGAGGCAAAGCATTAACCCTCACAGCCATAAAGGAGGCATTGCAACTGATTGATATTTAGGGGAGGGGGGATCTGTGGATGGCACTATTTAGGGGAGAGGGATCTGTGGATGGCACTATTTAGGGGAGAGGGATCTGTGGATGGCACTATTTAGGGGAGGGGGGTTTGTGGATGGCACTATTTAGGGGAGGGGGGATCTGTGGATGGCACTATTTAGGGGAGGGGGGATCTGTTGATGGCACTATTTAGGGGAGGGGGATCTGTGTATGGCACTGTTTAGGGGAGGGGGATCTGTGTATGGCACTATTTAGGGGAGGGGGATCTGTGGATGGCACTATTTAGGGGAGAGGGATCTGTGGATGGCACTATTTAGGGGAGAGGGATCTGTGGATGGCACTATTTAGGGGAGGGGGATCTGTGGATGGCACTGTTTAGGGGAGAGGGATCTGTGGATGGCACTATTTAGGGGAGGGGGATCTGTGGATGGCACTATTTAGGGGAGGGGGATCTGTGGATGGCACAGAGGGGGGGGCATAATTTTTTTTTGCTATGGGGCCCATGCATTTCTAGCTACGCCCCTGCCCTCCACCGTTATCACAACTGGCGTGCCGATCACATACGTGATGCAAAGGGAGGGAAAAGGAATGCCCTGTCCAAGGGAGAGGGAAAGATGGTGACCCCTAACTCACCTTGAGGCTGGCACCTGACTGCCCTGACGTCCCTAGACGGGTTTCTCACCCGTAAGTCGATCGCGTTCCTAAACCCTGGCTTTCCCTAAGATGAGCCCTACGTAGTGAATAGGGCGGTGGGAACACTAGTCCGCACCACTAACACTAAAGGGAAACACTAGGGAGAAGACAGACAATACTGACAAAACATATAGTCCCAGGTGGGCGACAACAAACAACCAACAGGGATCCGGAGGGTAATGCTCTGGTACGACAACCAGGGATAACAGCAACTCAGCTCCAGTGGGTCAGTATAGAAGTCCAGGCAGGAAGCTCTATATCTGGCAACCAGATAAGTGGGAGAGGGGAATATAAGGAGGTTGGGAGTGCTGGACAAGAAACAGCTGAGGAGAAGAAGCTACGGATCTCTGAGTGAGACAAAAAGGATTGCAAGGCAAACCCAGAAAGCTACCATTAAGTAACAACACTATCTTTAGACATAGAGCGCGCAGCCACCCGCTGCGACTTCCTGACCCCGGGTATAACGGAGTCAGATGTGGCTCTTGACACCCTCGTGACAACCATCTTACGAAGAGCCGGCCTCCAGAATCTCCGAGCAATGAGATCCACTGTGGCTCTGCTCCCCGGGTGCCCAGCAAGGTGTCATGGCCAATTTATGTTGACCGTGACGCTGTTGCGTGCAGACTGGTTGCCGGGGGCAACGTGTAGTTTTCTGTTTGCACGTACACTTTCCTTTATTTGGTGCATTCCCCGTTTTGGTTGTCACGGGGTTAATTTAGGTGTGTCTGCTAGATGTGGTGGGTGTGACCTCAGGCCTCTTTATATGATTGTGTGTTGGAGCCTGTGGTCAGTCTTATTTTGTTGTCTGCCTGAGTAGGAGCTCTGCTCCCTGGCGGTATGTCTTTGTGTCTGTGTGAGTCACCCTTATTTATTATATTGATTCCTTGCCCTGGCTGTGTGTCCCCTCCGGTGTGTCTCTGTTTTCCTCCCCCACCTGGTGTGTGTTGTATTGGTGTGGTTGGTGTATGGAGGTTTTCTGGTGGTGTCTGTGCTCCGCAAGGGGCGTGCTTTCCCGGTGGGGTTTAAGCGAAGACAAGACTGTGGGTTTCCCAGCCTGGAGCCGCATTCCATCTTGGCTACGGCAGGTAAGTGTGGATTGCATAGTTATGTTGCTGTGTAACTTACCTGCCGTACTGTCTATCCCATGGTCTTGCTTCCTGTCTGCCACTGGGTCTCTGGAGACACCTTTTCATCTGTGGTGTAGAATGAATGGGTGGTCTCTGCCCTGTCATTAGGCCTAGGGCATTACAGGGATAGTATGGTCCTAGGTTCGTGAGCATGAGCCCCCTTACCATCTGAGGCGGCTCATGCGCTAGGAGTCCAGGGAGAGCTCAGGGTTACTTTAGGTGGTGACCAGCTCCCTGTGCCCTGCTATCTGGCGTTGCAGCCACTGCCATTGCACGGTGGGGGGTTTTCCCCGCTCCCCGCCGTGACACAAGGACAGTATCATGGTGCTCCTTAAAAACCTTGTGTCGTAAAGCGAGAGGCACAAACAACCTCCCAGGGGGACAAAGATCAGGAGCTTCTGCCTGGGCTGCCTGAACCTCTGCCTCCAAATCGGGATAAAGAGCAGAGACGACCACCCCTTCAGCCAAAATGGGACCCGGGTCTTCAAAGTTCCCCCCTCCCGGAAAACAACGTGACAGGGCATCTGCCTTCACATTTTTAACCCCAGGGCGGAACGTAACAACAAAATTAAACCTAGAAAAGAACAAAGACCATCTGGCCTGTCTCGGGTTCAGACGCTTGGCCGATTCCAAGTAGGCCAGATTCTTATGGTCTGTAAGCACGGTAATATGGTGTCTGACTTCCTCTAACCAATGGCGCCATTCCTCAAAAGCTAATTTGATGGCCATCAAGTCCCTATCTCCTACATCGTAATTTCTCTCTGCAGAGGAGAGTTTCCTTGAGAAAAAGGCACACGGTCGCCATTTGGTAGGAGAGGGACCCTGAGATAAGACCGCACCCACACCCACCTCAGAAGCGTCCACCTCAACAATAAAAGGTAGAGAGACATCAGGTTGTACCAAAATGGGAGCGGAAGCAAAACTCTCTTTGATACTAGAAAAGGCTTTAAGCGCATCTACCGACCACGAAGAAAAATCTACCCCCTTTTTAGTCATATCAGTGAGTGGCTTAACAACAGAGGAATAATTCAAAATGAACTTTCTGTAATAATTGGCAAAACCCAAAAACCGCATCAGCACCTTCTGATTCTCAGGAAGCTCCCAATCAAGCACAGCGCGGACCTTCTCAGGGTCCATGCAAAAACCAGAAGTGGAGAGAAGAAAACCGAGAAATTGAATCTCCGGTGCCGCAAACACACATTTTTCCAGTTTAACGTACAATTTATTATCCCGCAGAATCAGCAAGACCTGACGTAGGTGGTCTCGATGAGTCTTGAAATCAGGAGAAAAAATCAAAATGTCATCCAGATACACCAGTACAAATTTCCCCATTAAATGATGAAAAATGCTGTTCACAAAATGTTGGAAGACGGCCGGAGCATTCATCAAACCAAAGGGCATAACCAAATTCTCGAAATGACCCTCAGGGGTATTGAAGGCCGTCTTCCATTCGTCCCCTTCCCTGACCCTGACTACGTTGTATGCCCCTCTTAAATCCAACTTATTAAAAACCTTAGCCCCAACAATCTGGTTAAACAGGTCCGGGATCAGAGGAAGCGGATATGGGTCATGAACCGTGATACGGTTCAGCTCCCTGAAATCCAGACAAGGTCTTAAAGAACCATTTTTTTTCTTAACAAAAAAAACCCAGCGGCAACAGGTGACTTCGAGGGTCGGATGTGTCCCTTTCTCAGGCTCTCAGAGATATAAGTACGCATAGCGTCTGAAGGGAAATGTGACTCCATTTTGTCTTCTCTAAGATGTACAGAATTGTTATAATATCTCACCCACGCACTTCACATCCCCCTCCGCTGTGAGTTAGGTTCACTTATCTGTCTCAGGACAGATTCTGGGAATCTCCCAGAACTAGAACAAATGTTCTGTTTCACTCAGGGTCATTCGGCACAACTGCGTACATTCTTATATGTGACGTATTACATACCCATAAAAGGATGTTCCGGTAGTATCTGTATGATTGGTTTAACGCTGTTGTTATGCAAACTTTTCTACTGCCTATATGAAGCCAAGCTATAGCATAATAAAATTAGAGTGTTTCTCAGTCATGTGTGTGTCTATTATTGCCAACTGAGAAACATCTCTCCTGACGTCAGTGTCTCAAACCAAGGTTGTCGTAGAGGTCCAGAAAGGTCCAAATCCTTTCAGTTTGGGGGCTCCGTCCGGGATAGATTAGGCCATCCTCGTGTCCGGTAAGAGAGACATCCCTTTTGTCCACTGCCAGGTCCGAGGGCACTGGCCACATCTCTACCCGTGAGTTTTTATTATGTATCCGGGATACATTGTTAAGCCTTAAAAATAGAGTCCGGGAGTTTATAATAAGTACTTGGAGTACTTTCATGAATAAGGCCGGCACTTTGAGTGCCATGCACGGTATAGAGTCTCAGGGAGATCTATCTGTAAGTTGGTTTGTGTCAGGGACACACCATAAGGATCTCCGGGAGATCTATTTACTTTATCTAACTGTCGACAGAGAGCTTTTTTTTAGTACCATGGGTACATGTAAGAGAACAGTCTCAGGGAGACTGACCTACCTTGGTTTGACGCATACCTATATTTAGAGTATAAGATACATAGAGTATTAAGATTCATCTGTTTGTGTGAGAGCTATTGTTCTGGTGGTAAGTGTAAGAACATATCTCACTGTAATATTATCACTCTGTCATTTGATGCATTTTCTTACTGTGGGTGGAGGAAAATCTAAGTGTGAGTTTCTCCCTCCCAACAGAGACTGAAGGCTGCAAATAGAGACAGCCTAGTTCTCCTTCCCAATCTCATGTTGATTGTAATGCAGAGCGTTTTCTCATGGACCTCAGACAAAATACAAGATACAAGACTTTGAGAAACATTTATATGAGAAGGAGGCAGCGGGATGCTTTGAGATCAGGAAGATACAGACCCCCACACATAGTTACAAAAGTTAAGGAGCCAAAACCGTGAGTAAACAGAGACAGCCTGTCAGCCATTTACTGCAGATGCTGTCTGTTTCAGCGTGATAGACTTGAAAAATGCTTTCTTCTCTATCCCTGTTGACAAGTAGACCAGACTCTCTTTTTGCTTTTTCCTTTGAGGGTCGTCAACTCACCTGATTCACCTGTAGTGTACAGCATTGTCCTCCAAGCCAGTTTAAAACCATGGCACCCCCCAGGGTTCTGTGCTTTTGCAATACGTGGATTATTTGTTATTTGTGCAGTATGTCAGAGGAGGCCAATGTAACAGATGGTTTATCTTTGTTGAAATGGTTGTCTGAATGTGGACACAAGGTGTCACGCAAGAAAATGCAATGATGTAAAAAGCAAGTTGAATACTTGGGCTTTGTTCTCACAAAGGGAGAAAGGGGAATCACCACAGAAAGAGTCCAGTCTGTTGCGGGCCTGGTCAACCCGCACACCAAGAAAGAAATGTTATCTTTCCTTGGTATGATAAACTACTGCAGACAATGGATTCTGATTGCTCCTTCTATGACAATGTAATGAGACAAGCCACTCTGGCAGACATGCTAGATCTCATCAGGTGGTCTGAGGAAATGTTTAATGCATTTGATTATTTGAAATGTTCTTTAATGACAAGTCCAGGTTTGGGCCTCTCTGACTACAAACTCACATTCCACGTATATGCTCGACAAAATTGTAAAACCATGGCGGGTGTGCTGACACAATATCACGGAGGCAAGTTATGTCCTTGTGCCTTTTTCTCAAAGGTGGTTCTGGCATCCATCCAAGGAATGCCGGCCTGTCTGAGATCTCTTGCAGCCTGTGCTGATTGAGCTTGCAACGCCACTCACAATGGGAGATGAGACTATCCTGTACAGTGTACACCACACATGATGTAGTAGGCCTTCTCAAAGGCATACACACACAGCACATGTCCGCACAAAGACTATCTGGATATGAGATTCTACTCCTCAGCAATCCCTCCCTCCAAATCAAATACGCAAAACACCTCAGGTCCAGCACCTATCTTGAATGCCCTATTAGGACTTAAAGGACCTGAGGATCACTTGACAGAGGCACATGATTGTATACACGCCATACAGCATGACACACATATTGTCCTGGAAGCCAGACCCATCACATACCAATCTGCACAAGCAGCAGAATTAATTGCACTCACAAGACCATGCATACTACATGAAGGCAAGCCAGTCACCATTTACACTGACAGCAGGTATGCACATGAAGTGGTCTGGGACCACAGGGTCATTTGGCAAAGGAGACGATTCATTGCAGCTGATGGTAAGCACATCTCACATTCACAACTTGTCATACAACTTTTAGAAGCCATAAGATTTCCCTGACAGATTGCAATTGTCCACTGCAGGGCGCATACTGGTGGTAAAGATCATGTGTCCCAAGGCAATGCCCTGGCAGACGCGGAGGCCAAGAAGGCTGCACTGATGGCCCCGGCCACATTGCAAATGGTGAAATTAGTACCTCCTTCACTTGAGTTAACTCAGATGCTTGTGGATCTCCAGTCCTCAGCTACTGACGATGAAATGGCCGATTGGTGTTATCCTAGGACAGGATTAATCTGCAAAGAGGGGGAAACATGCATACCACAGCACAGCTCCCCTCTGTTCATTGCACATTTTCATGGAGTAGGACACAACAGCATTCAAACAACACACATGCTGCTAGCACAGAATTTCTATATTACAGGCATTAAACAGTTAGTGTCAGATTATGTGGGAAGGTGTATCACATGTTTGAGGAACAACCCAAACACCAATGTAACCAGATTGATTAAAGCCCTAATTGAGGAAAAAAGTTGCTTGTAAGTCTCCTTGTCTTCCACAAGAACCAACTTACCCATTCCAAGTGGGAGATATCGTGCTGATAAAGAAATTAAAGAAAGGAAATTTCACAGGAGACTTCACCTATGGACCACCGACTACAGTGGTAGCCGTGACCCGCACAGCAGTACTCACGGAAGAAGCATCTACTTGGATCCACGCCACCAGAGTGAAACTGCTATAGGAGGCATCCCAAAAGGAGGTAATAATGGGGACAGACAGTCCTGACCTCGAAAAAGGACAAAGTGAGGTACTAACGGGAGCAGACAGCTCTGACCTCCACCAGGATGCACTCCCTCAATTCTGGAAGATGGCACAGATGGTCCACTTGGACTGTGGGATTACTGACGATCCTAATGACTCTGCCGGAGGATAACAAAGCTGAAGTTGCTATAACGCAGAAAGGTGGAATCACTACCTTCTGGTACAATTCCTCCAGGACTCACGTTGCAACTTACTCCTTCTGTTTATGCAGCATAATGAATTGCAGTCCTTCCACGAGATGCGGTAACCACTATAAGAATGGACATACCCTCAGAAACAAACAAACCCCCTCAAACCCCGTATCTTAACTTTTAACAATATGAGAACAATATCTGACCCAACATATGAGGAGGCTCTTGCAGCAGAAACTGGGTTCTCTGATGCCAACCTATGGTTAGAATGGATGAAGTACAGTGCAGCTTCAGTAAATAAAAGTAATTGTTATATATGTGGGACCGCTAAGCCTCACCTAGGTACTGTGCCCTTAATATTGCCCTCTAGTGTTGAGGAATGTTTTTGCAATTATTCTCAAATTCATCTAGTAACCAGTCTGCATGTGAAGAATGGAAGCAAAAATACCCACTCCTCATAAAAACTCCCCGCCCTGGTGCAGGAATACATATCTATCCTGGTAACTATACCTGCCACAGAGGGGGAGATCAAGGAAGATACCTGGGTAATTTCACTGAAGGATACTGTGCAACTTACAGTGAAAGAGATACCTCCCTCACACAGAATCAAGTATACTCGATTAGAGATGTATATTGGATCTGTGGGGATGGAAAGATAAGATCTAGACTAGAGGGTTCCTGGAAAGGTGAATGTGCCCTTGCTAAAGCCATTATGAACATACACATCTTCACTGAAAATGAAAAAGACACCAACACACATATACACAACCGTCGTGCCCTCCCAAAAGGTAGCTTCGAGCCACGCGTGTATATTGATGCAATCAGGCTCCCAAGAGGGGTCCCTGATGAATTCAAGGCCAGAGGTCAGGTGGCAGCAGGATTTGAATCCATAATTCCCCACATAACAATCAACAAAAATGTAGACTGGATCAACTATATTTACTATAATCAACAAAGGTTTGTAAACTACACCAGGGATGCGTTACAGGGTGTAGCAGAAGAGTTACAGGCAGATTCCATTATGACATTTCAAAACCGCATGGTACTCGATATGATACTTGCAGAAAGAGGTGGTGTCCGTAAGGTATTGACAGACCCCTCATCCTGCTGCACGTTCATACCCAACAACACCGGCCCTAATGGTAAGGTCACACTGGCAATAAAGAAACTCGAGGATTTATCAATCGAGCTCAAAAGAAACTCAGGTATCGATAACCCTTGGGATCAGTATTTTGGCTGGTTCACTACCTGGAAACAGGCACGTGTACAGTTGGGAATCATTATCCTGATAATTATTATATTAATAGCAATAGTTGCAACATGTATCATACCATGTGTACGGAAACTGATAATGAAAGGAGTATCAAATATGTCATTTTATGAGACTCTGCTGCCTAATCCTGAAGACAACTCACATGAAGGATATAGAAAATATCTGGCGGTATACAGGGAAAAGGGCAAGGGTAAGAACCATATTATCTAAGAAATTTGGTTCTAAGGGGATTAAAGGGAAATGTGACTCCATTTTGTCTTCTCTAAGATGTACTGAATTGTTATATCTCACCCACCCACTTCACATCCCCTCCGCTGTGAGTTAGGTTCACTTATCTGTCTCAGGACAGATTCTGGGAATCTCCCAGAACTAAAACAAATGTTCTGTTTCACTCAGGGTCATTCGGCACAACTGCGTACATTCTTATATGTGACGTATTACATACCCATAAAAGGATGTTCCGGTAGTTTCTGTATGAGCATCAATGTTTATCATTTATGATTGGTTTAACGCTGTTATGCAAACCTTTCTACTGCCTATATGAGGCCAAGCTATAGCATAATAAAATTAGAGTGTTTCTCAGTGATGTGTGTGTCTATTATTGCCAACTGAGAAACATCTCTCCTGACGTCAGTGTCTCAAACCAAGGTTGTCGTAGAGGTCCAGAAAGGTCCAAATCCTTTCAGCGACTCTTTCAGGTTGGGAGAGATTGTATAAACGTGATTTTGACAGTTTGGCGCCTGGGATGAGATTAATAGGGCAGTCGTACTCCCGGTGCCAGGGCAACTCCTGGACACCACTCTCGGAAAACACATCCGAGAGAAAAGATGGCACAGTCTTGGTAGAAATCTCTTAAAGAGACGCTGTGTGGCAATTCTCTCTGCAAAACTCACTCCAACCATTTATTTGCCTTGCTTGCCAATCAATGGTGGGGTTATGTTTAGTGAGCCAGGGTAGCCCCAACACTAGAGGAGTAGGTAATCCGCTTAAGACGAAACATGACATATCCTCAACATGAGCGTTACCCACAGTCAAACGGATATTGTGAACTATGCCCTTTAACGATCTTTGAGAAAGTAGAGCGGAATCGATAGCAAAAACAGGTATATCCTTTTCCAAAGTGCATACCTGGAAACCATGCGCTATTGCAAATTGATTATCAATGAGATTGACAGCTGCTCCACTATCTACAAAAATCTCACAAACAATGTTCTTCCTGTCTAGCGCCACCCTGGCAGGTAGGAGAAAACAGGAACTACAAGTGAATGGCAAACCTTCAATTTCCGCATCAACCTTGCCAATAGTAGCAAAAGGAAAGTTTTTTTCTTTTTCTTTTATTACCCTCAGAAAACTCCATGAATCTCCTAGAGGGGCAAACATTAGCCAAATGATTTATACCCCCACAACAGAAACAAACCCTCCTCTGAGAGCTGAATCCTCTACTATCAGAGGCAAGCAAACCCAGCTGCATGGCCTCCTCCTAAGAGGGGATTTAGAGAGACTGAGACCCCTGCGCACTGAATGAGACAGCCCCACTGTCCTTGGACTGAATATGACAGGAAGGAGTAGTCTCCTCTCTCTCTCTAAGACGCCTGTCAATGCGAACAGCTAGAGACATGGCTGACTCTAACGATGCTAGTCTCTCATGAAAAGCAAATGCATCTTTTAATCTTTCCGAAAGACCATGGCAAAATTGACTTCGGAGTGCAGCATCATTCCAACCAGTATCAGCTGCCCATCTCCGAAATTCTGAACAATATAAATCTGCGCATAACCGTGGCATAAAAGACGCAGTTTAGATTCAGCCAGAGCAATACAATCCAGGTCATCATATATCTGTCCCAAGGCTACAAAAAATTCATCCACCGATCGGAGGGGCCGTGCCCCGACCGGCAGCGAAAAGGCCCAAGACTGAGCGTTATCCCTGAGCAGCGAGATTATGATCCCCACCCTCTGCTCCTCATCACCAGAGGAATGGGGAAGTAGGCGAAAATGGAGTTTGCAAGCCTCTCTAAAGCGAACAAAATTCTCACTACCCCCGGAGAACGTATCCGGAAGCGAGATCTTAGGCTTGGAACAAACTCCATGAACGCAAGCAGAACCGGTCACCTGAAACTGAGACACAGTTTTACGGAGAACTGCTACCTCCAGTGAAAGACCTTGCATGCGGTCAATCAAGGCTGAAACCTGATCCATGCTTAAGACGGTTATGGCGCGGTTTATAATGTCACGGATGGTGTTGCAGAAAGCTGGAACTTATAAATAAACATCTGACTGGCTTGATCCCAAACTAAGGAGCATATGGGTGAGCCCTATAAAACCCCTAGAGCTCTCCCTGACTGCTTTGCCCATGCAAAGATCTTTATGGTAGACGATTGCATGTCCTCTTACCTTAAAAACCCTATAATAGTGAGGGGACACGACCACCGGCTCCCTGCACTTAATACGGACGGAGTCAGGGTCACCTACAATCAAGCCAGCAAGAAACACAAATAAAGGAAACAGACTTATCTGTGGAATCAGGAGAAGCAGCCTACAGCAGTGATCACAATCCAGGAAGAAGTATAAACCGCAAAGTGAGGCAGTATGGGAGGGAATATAAAGGGAGACAATCAGTGCAAATAGGTGACAGCTGGGAGCAGGAAAGGAGATGAGAAAGTGAAACCAAAACAAAGAACATCATACAACAGGTAGAGAAGAACGTCTGCCAGATCTTCTCACAGAGCTGGCTGTGACAGCCTCATCTGGAATATGCAGTTCCGTTCTGGGCACCAGTCCATAGAAAAGATGACCTGGGGCTGGAAAATCAATGAACAGCAATTAAACTGATAAGGGGCATGGAGTGTCTTAGTTATGAGGAATGATTAAAATAATTACATTTATTTAGTCTTGAGAAGAGGTGTCTAAAGGGGTTCTCTGGGAATTAAGAAAATGAAAATATTTAAATATTACTTTATTATAAATATATTCTCAAATACCTTTCATTATTTATAATGGCTTGTTTTATCTGGGGAGCAATCAGGGGAAACAAAATCGCCACTGTCCCATTAGTTCTCACAAAACCTGTCTTGATCACATATGAGGACAAGTTACTTTACAGCACTGAGGTAAAGAGCAGCCTCATCCTCCTCTTTGCTCTACTTGTGAGGGATTATGATCCTGAATACAGATGATAAGAACTTTAGCTGAAGCTCTGGGGAATTTAGTTCATGAGGAGACATAAAGTACAGAGAGGATGGACAGGACAGGCTGTGGTAATGGAAACTGCATACAAGTGCTGTTGCTCATTAGCGACACCTCACCCTCCTCTCATGTCTCCTCATCTCCATTCCCACAGAGATTCACCTGTATTCAGTCAGGATCATGATTGCTGACAAGCAGAGCAGAGAGGAGGATCAGGCAGCACTATGGCTCATTGTGGTGAAGTAACTTGTCCTGCTGTGTAATTAGTACAAATTTGGTGTGTACTGATAGGACGGTGGCCATTTAAAAAAATATTTAAAGGGAATCTGTCACCTGCTTTTAGCATTTTAGGCTGTCACCATCGCCATGTTCACTAAAGTACCTTATTTCCTGCAGTCTTCTTCTCACTTTATTTCGTTTAGTCATTTTGATAAAAAAGCCCTTTTTATGAAATGCTAATGAGGCTCCAAGGTGCACAGAGGGGCGTTTTTTTCCCTCTCCGGTGCCCAGTGACGCCCCCCTGCAGTGCCCAGCCCGCCTTAATTTGAATCCCAAGAACGCCTCCTGATCCTGAAATAACCTCCCACAGCCCCGGCAAACGGTTCCGCCCCCTCCCCACGTCATTGTCTACCTTCTAGAAATGCTCCGTCCTTCTTCCTGTTGGCGGCCAGAAATCTTGCGCAGGCGCAGTACCGCCTGCGGCCTGCACCTGCGCGATCATCAAGCTCCTGAGGGCAACAGCCTCAAAAGTCTCACTGGGCATGCGCCAAGCCCAGTGACGTAATCTGAGAGCTACTGCCCTGAGGAGGTTGATGATCGCGCCGGCGCAGGCCGCAGGCAGTACTGCGCCTGCACGAGTTTTCAGGAAGAAGGACGGAGCATTTCTAGAAGGTAGACGATGACGTGTGGAGGGGGCGGAACCGTTTGCCGGGGCTGTGGGAGGTTATTTCAGGATCAGGAGGCGTTCTTGGGATTCAAATTAAGGCGGGCTGGGCACTGCAGGGGGGCGTCACTGGGCACCAGAGAGGGGAAAAAACGCCCCGCTGGGCACACTGGGCACCAGAGAGGGAAAAAAACACCCCTCTGGGCACCTTGGAGCCTGATTAGCATATCATAAAAAGGGCTTTTTTATCAAAATGACTAAACGAAATAAAGTAAGAAGAAGACTGCAGGAAATAAGGTACTTTAGTGAACATGGCAATGGTGACAGCTTAAAATGCTAAAAGCAGGTGACAGATTCCCTTTAAGTATTTTCATTTTTTTATTTCCTTTAAGGCCTCATGCACACGACTGTATTTTTTTGCGGTCCACAAAACGGGGTTCCGTTTTTCCGTGATCCGTGACCGTTTTTTCGTCCGTGGGTCTTCCTTGATTTTTTGAGGATCCACGGACATGAAAAAAAAGTCGTTTTGGTGTCCGCCTGGCCGTGCGGAGCCAAACGGATCCGTCCTGAATTACAATGCAAGTCAATGGGGACGGATCCGTTTGACGTTGACACAATATGGTGCAATTTCAAACGGATCCGTCCCCCATTGACTTTCAATATAAAGTCAGGAGTTAATATACCATCGGATCAGAGTTTTCTCCAATCCGATGGTATATTTTAACTTGAAGCGTCCCCATCACCATGGGAACGCCTCTATGTTAGAATATACTGTCGGATTTGAGTTACATCGTGAAACTCAAATCCGACAGTATATTCTAACACAGAGGCGTTCCCATGGTGATGGGGACGCTTCAGGTTAGAATATAATAAAATAACTGTGTACATGACTGCCCCCTGCTGCCTGGCAGGTGCTGCCAGGCAGCAGGGGGCAGCTCCCCCCCCCTGTAGTTAACACATTGGTGGCCGCCCCCCCTCCCCTGTAGTTAACTCATTGGTGGCCAGTGGGCCCCCCCCTCCCCTGTAGTTAACTCATTGGTGGCCAGTGGGCCCCCCCCTCCCCTGTAGTTAACTCATTGGTGGCCAGTGGGCCCCCCTCCCCTGTAGTTAACTCATTGGTGGCCAGTGGGCCCCCCCCTCCCTCCCCTGTAGTTAACTCGTTGGTGGCCAGTGGGCCTTCTCCCCTCCCTCCCCCTCCTAATTAAAATCTCCCCCCTATCATTGGTGGCAGCGGAGTGTACCGATCGGAGTCCCAGTTTAATCGCTGGGGCTCCGATCGGTAACCATGGCAACCAGGACGCTACTGCAGTCCCGGTTGCCATGGTTACTTAGCAATTTGTAGAACCATTATACTTACCTGGGAGCTGCGATCTCTGCGTCCGGCCGGGAGCTCCTCCTACTGGTAAGTGACAGGTCCGGCCGGGAGCTCCTCCTACTGGTAAGTGACATGACCTGTCGGATTTGAGTTTTCACGAAGTGAAAACTCATCTCTGAAAAAGCTTTTATGCAGACGGATCTTCGGATCCGTCTGTATAAAAACTAACCTACGGCCACGGATCACGGACACGGATGCCAATCTTGTGTGCATCCGTGTTCTTTCACGGACCCATTGACTTGAATGGGTCCGTGAACCGTTGGCCGTGAAAAAAATAGGACAGGTCATATTTTTTTCACGGCCAGGAAACACGGCTCACGGATGCGGCTGCCAAACGGTGCATTTTCCGATTTTTCCACCGACCCATTGAAAGTCAATGGGTCCGCGAAAAAAAACGGAAAACGGCACAACGGCCACGGATGCACACAATGGTCGTGTGCATGAGGCCTAATGCTTGTGAAAATGGGTATAATTCTGGCTTCTCACTCCCCTTCCCTTATTCACATTTCCTTCCATCTCCTGGTTGAACTTGATAGATATCTTTTCTTCAACCGTACTAACTACTGCATGTAATTATGTACTGTAAATATGATATTCTAGAGAAAAGACTTTATGTAGTACAAAACATGCCATACAAAAAGTATAGGAATGCTCCAGCTCCAGTCTCATTTCTCCTCCTTTATTTACCCTCAGACCACAGCTTCTGTATGTTTTTGTAATTCTATAGCCTTGTATTGTTAGGGCTATAGCAGAGATGAGCAAACCTGTTGAGATTCGGTTCAGGTTCGCCAAATTTTTCAAAAAGGTCTGTTCGGACCCAAAATGTCTCCAATACCCTGAAAATTTGTATAGTCACCTAGAATTTTTAGGAAAACTTCTCTGTTCATTAACTTTTTTATGAATTTTTGCTTTGTGCCTCCCTAAGCTCACAAACATAAAGACAGTAATAGTAAATTATGTCTTAGTGACACTGACATACACAGGGGTGGGATTCAAATTTTTAACAGGATCCCTACTCAACGACAGATATGCGGCGTCATGACACATGTTTACATATACATACACCATATATATGCAACACACATAAATACACCATATACATGTTACACATACATAAACGCACCAAATATACATTACACACATACCACCCAACCAAGGAGCTAAACTATCAGCGGCACGCGTAGTAATGGAAGTGAACATCTCCAGCTGCCCTGCCGCCAGCCGGTAACACGATTCTCCGATCCAGTTGTAATTTTAACAACCGGATCTGGAGACCTGGATTGAACCAGCTGAATCCCATGCCTGGACATACATAGCTATGGGTAAATGCACGTTTAACAGCGTGTTTAAAAACACATCGCGCTGGCATACCCGTTATGCTTTTTATTTTTCCAAAGTGTCAAAAAATTGTCCTGTATCGAGGGCAGATGGTGTCTAAACACATAGTGTTATGGGATTACAAAAGTGGCTTGTTGGTTGACCTCCAAAAATTATGCCTTGACAGGGTCAGAATGCTTGCACATGTGACATGCACAATTGTTAGTTGTCAGAAGAAAAAGTGGCAGGCTGTGAACAAACCTAGAAAAATCATAGCGTAATAAGAGGTAGGTGGCTGCAATAGTAGCGGCAGCAGAAGCAGCATAGCATAGCATAGAACATAGAAGGCAGTAGGTTGGCTTTCTTTGGGTAGTAATGGTAGTAGTGGCAGTAGGAGATTAGCAGCGAGGAACAGAATCTGAGGCGGCAGCAGCAGCAGCCATATGGTACATGTTGGCAGGCATGGAGCAGCAGCCTTACGGAAAATGATGGCAGGCACACGGCAGCAGCCGTACAGAACATGATGGTCAGCAGGCCGCAGCAGTGGCATGATGGAGGCAGCAGCAGCCTTACAGAACATGATGGTAGGCAGACAACATGATCGTTGGCAGGACGGCAGACAGGTCGACAGCAACAGTGGCAAAATGGGGCACCATTAGCAAGGCCAGATCTATTCATCGGCCTCAGCCGGAGGTGTGTGAAAATCCTCCCAAATCCAGACTTATTTCATTTTGACAAAAGTGATGTTTTGGACACTTGCAGATGACAGCTTGGTCCGTTGGGGTGTCACTACGCCCCCCTGCGGAACTGAAAACTCTCTCCAATATGACACTAAAGGCCGGGCAAGGAAGAAGAGAGTGTGCTGTGCAAGTTTTGGCCACTGTTCCAGTCTGCCTCCCAGAAATCCATGGGGTCAGGGAATACACCAGAAACTGTCCAGAGTGTAGATAGGCCTGAACCTGGGCGTTGAGGTGGGAGCTCTCGGCTTGCTGATTGTCTCCAGCCTGGAGCGGTATATGAAAAAACTGCTCCATCATGTTGAAGAGACTGAACTGGCTGCTGTTACTACAGCAAATGAGATTACAGCTTGCCGTTCTGGGCAGCATGCCAGTTCTTTCCAGCTCTGCCCCTCACTGAGATGATTGGGTGTCCTGGCCAGTGCCATCATCATCATTGTTCTCTAGCTGCTCTTCTTCCTCATCTTGCAGTGACTGCTCCTCATCTTCCTCCTCCCCCATGGCAGTTTCTCCTAAAAGCTACAGGGCGGACACAAGATGCGTTAGCTGTTGTTTTTCCGCTGTCATCCTCTGCTGCATTGGCATCAGTGTTTATTAAAAGATATACATTAGGGGGATTACATAGTTCATGCCGCAGTTGTCCCTGCTGACAAACTCTGTGGCCTCTACAAAGGGCTTCAGCATCATCTCGGATGAGCTGCCACTGCCTGACCTTGAAGCAACAGATGCTCCATGCCGCTGAGGTGGTCTGGTGCATAGCAAAATAATGCACAGCTTTCCGCTGCTCATACAGACACTCAAGCATGTGCAACATTGAATTGTAGCAAGTTGGAACATCGCAGATTAAGAGGTGTAGTGGCAGGCTGTTCTGCTGCTGCAAGTCGAGGAGAGCGTTCCTCACCACGTAAGAATGGCTGAAATGCTTGAATAGTCTCCTGGACATTGCCAGCACCTTGTGCAAGCCAGTGTTGCACTGCTAAGTTGATGACATGCGCCTTGCAGGGAGCATGTGTTATTTCCCCCAAGTTCAATGTGTCCATGATTTTGTGCCAATTGTCACAGACCACCTTGCCTAGTTTGAGTCAGCACAGTGACAGCTTATTTAATAGAAAATTGCGGCACACAGCTTTTTTGTCTGTAATTTATGGCATTTTATTTGTGTTACATCACATGGGATTCATGATCCAGTTATATCTCAGAAGCAAAAATGTATCACATATAATAGATTTGGAGACCGGACGTTTCGGCCTGTCAAGGCCTTCCTCGGCGGTCTATTATCTAAGGCAAAAAAATATAGATGTCATGAGTGACTGGATGTATATAAAACAATAAAGGTGAAGAAGTGAAAAGAAAATATGCATAATCAAATAAATCAACTAAACAAACATATGTACATATATAATAGACAGGAGAATATACAGTATCCATTGCATGAAGAAACCGAATATATCTCAGAGGTGATGTGGTAGCCAATCCTGATATAGGCAGGTCTGGTGGGAGACTAAATAACAATATTTGTTCTCACCCTCACTAGATGTGGTAAACGTATCAGCGGGTCTGGAAAAGAGATGAAGAACGAGTTAGTATCACATCATAAATATAGTCTATGCATTTATGAAGAAATCACATTCAGGATTAAGGCCATTCGGTGACAAAGTTCCAAGTTTATGAATCCAATAAGCTTCTCTTTGTTTTAGAAGTAAAGTCCGATTACCGCCACGTCTGGGTGGATCAGTCTGTCGCAATATTTGAAACCGTAATTGCAAAATCTGATGTTTTTTCTCGATGAAGTGGTGTGCAATGGGTAATATCGTGTGTCCAAGTCTGATTGTGGACTTATGTTTGCTTATGCGGTCGCGGACATGTTGCGTGGTCTCGCCTACATACGCGAGACCACATGGGCATTTCAGCAGATACACCACAAAACTAGAGTCACACGTAAAGAATCCTTTGATGGAATATAGTCGTCCGGTTCGTGGGTGACTGATATATTCACCCCTGATGACATTTGAGCATTGTGCGCAGTGTAGACAAGAAAATGTTCCTTGTCTTTGACTTTTAAAGAACATTTGTTTTGGTAATCTGGTGAAGCTTCCTATGTCTGCTTTGACGAGTTTGTCCCCAATATTTTTGGGCCTCTTTCAGCATGTAAGTGGGGGTTGACGAAACTCTTCTATGTTAGGATACGCTTTTGTGAATATTGACCAATTCTTTTCATAATGCCTGGTGGATCTTGGGTGTAAGTAAGGGTGTGATATGTTGTGACGCATGCCATTCGTTTGGAATCAATAGTCCGTGATGGACTGACTTCTCCTAGGTTGTTCCTTGTTGAGTCTAGGAGAGATTGTGAATATCCCCTAGTCCGAATCTTTTTTGTCATCTCATCCAATCTCTCTTCCTTCATGTCATTATCAGATACAATGCGGTTAACCCGCATGTATTGTGATCTGGAAAGGGAATTTTTGGTGGCTTTAGGATGACAGCTGTTGTATTGAAGAAGACTATTGCGGTCAGTAGGTTTGCTGTAAAGGTCTAATGTGATGTTGCCCCTTTGATCCAGTTTGACAATCGTGTCTAGGAAACTAATTTTCTCTTGGTTCGTGTGCATTGTAAAGCCTAATTCAGGATATACCTGGTTGAGGTCCTGTATGGTAGATATTGGGCCGGGGACACGCGCTTTCGTGCCACCTACATATGTCCATTCTGCGGCATTAACCATCGCTTCCCTCTAGATAAAGCTGTGGAGTGCCGGCGCGGTGGCCGGAGCCAGGTGATGTTCAGGTGGAACGCACGCTAGCGCTGCCTGCGTCATAGGATATCCGGACCACGTGACCGGCACTCCGGGGAGCCCATACACTTTAAATATAGCTCACACACGGGCTCAGGCCCTGTGATCCAGCACTACTGAACCATAGGAGCCGCATTCAGGTAAATACTTCAACAAATAGCCACGGCTATGTGACCCTGGGACCCATTATTAACGATGACCTATATTTTAGACTTAGCCACATATAATATTTTTATTTTGCTATATAGACCCCATGCCTCCACTACAGTAACCCTACTCAATATTGTTATTTAGTCTCCCACCAGACCTGCCTATATCAGGATTGGCTACCACATCACCTTTGAGATATATTTGGTTTCTTCATGCAATGGATACTGTATATTCTCCTGTCTATTATATATGTACATATGTTTGCTTAGTTGATTTATTCGATTATGCATATTTTCTTTCCACTTCTTCACCTTTATTGTTTTATATACATCCAGTCACTCATGACATCTATATTGTTTTGTCTTAGATAATAGACCGCCAAGGAAGGCCTTGACAGGCCGAAACGTCCGACCGCCAAATCTAATATATGTGATCAATTTTTGCTTCTGAGATATAACTGGATCATGAATTCTATGTGATGTAACACAAATAAAATGCCATAAATTGCAGGCAAAAAAGCTGTGTGCCGCAATTTTCTATTAAATTGGCTGCGACTGACATATCCTTGCTGGTACTGGCAATTACGGTGTGCGGTGCTCTACCTCTACAGCAGAATGACAGCTAGCATGATGTTTGCTGCTTGATGTACTTTAGCAATTGCCCACCTGTGTGGCTACTCTTGCCCAGGCAAATCAGTTCCAACACGGCATGGCAACACTTGACTTAACACTTGTGATAGGAGGGAGAGGGAGCGACACTGTGCCCTGCTGCTGTTGGGGAGAGGAGTGTAAGTGCCTGGTGTGGGAGCCAGGCCGATACAATCGTGAAAGGGTCAAAAGGACCTGGCCTCATTGCCAGGGTGCTGCATCCCGCAAAAGAACATTGACCCAGTGGGCCGTGAAATAAATGTCCCTGCCCATAACAGCTGCTCCAGGTGTCCACCGTGACATTAACTTTGCCGCACAGCGAGAATCGCAGAGAGCTTCCCACATTCTCCGCCACATGAGAGTACAAGGCAGGGATGGCATTTTGGGAGAAATAATGGTGACTAGATATCTTCCAGCAAGACAAAGCACACACGCCATCAGCTCTTTAAAGTCAGCAGACTCAACAACATGGCACGGCAACAACTGCACCATCAGCAACTTGGCTAGGTGGGACTTAAGCTTGCGCACCGCTAATTGCTGGGCGTGTACAGTTGTTTCTTGGCCATGCATTCCATCATCGAGAAATGGATGATGACAATGTAAAAGACAATGTACTGCCTGTGGATGCAGGCTGGCTGCTGCAAGGGGGACCAGGGGAAGGAGAAGGAGGGATCTCCTGTTGCAGTAGCTGGCTGCCACCTTTGCTTGCCCACAGGATGGGATGCTGACGCTTTATGTGGTTCAATAGAGCTGTGGTGCATATGTTTGTGTTTGCCTGCATCTTGCAGAGCAATGCTTCTGTCTTCCTGCAGCATGAAGAAAAACTGCAAGAGGCAGCCAAGCTTGTCTTACCTCTGGCACGTTTTGGGCCTAACCCATCCACAGTGTCAGTGGTATCACCAGATCCTGAAGCAGACATGGCTCTGTCTGTTCTCTGGAAGGTACGTCGCCTGTGCCCTTTATTGCTGCCGTCATCCTCCTCCTATGATGTTGCCTCCTCCTCAGCACCCCGGTGGGTTCTTTGGCCTCCCTTACCTGCTCTGCATTTCCCCCAACTGCCACTGTCGCTGCCCCCAACACCAGAACCGTGGTTATGGGTGCCACTTCTACCACTACCAACACAGCTATGCATGAAGTCTGAAGCCTCCTCCCAAACCTCCTCCTCAGGGCACTACAAATGATGACTGCTCTCACACAAGTTGTCAACCGGGAGACTCTCTTAGCTATCTGCTGTTGCAAAAGGAAGGCTGCAATGAAGACTGAGAGGACGCCACAGAAAGTTTTCTCTGGGGCTGCAAGGAGGAGGAACGCTGTGCTCCCTGGCTCCACGGCACAGTGTCACACGCTGAAGTCACCTCCCCATCATCCAGCTGTGACTGAGAGGAGGAGTGAACCATCCAATCCATAATCTCATCCTCTTCCTCCTCAACGATAACATTGCACCTTTCCTGTGGCCTACTATTACTTCTGGCAGGATAGCTGGTGCTGCTACTACCCACATTCTAGTTCTGTATCTTTCGTTTGGAACCCTTTCATATCCCTGACTCTTTTAGGCCTAAATATACACAGTCAAACAAAGTATGAAATGGTTTACAAATCTGGTTTAACCCCTTAAGGACACAGCCTTATTTCACCTTAAGGACCAGGCCATTTTTTGCAAATCTGACCAGTGTCACTTTAAGTGGTGATAACTTTAAAACACTTTGACTTATCCAGGCCATTCTGAGATTGTTTTTTCGTCACATATTGTATTCCATGACAGTGGTAAAATTAAGTAAAAAAAAAAATCTTTTTTATTTATAAAAAAATACCAAATTTACCAGAAATTTGTAAAAAATTGCAAATTTCCAAGTTTCAATTTCTCTACTTCCATAATACATAGTAATACCTACAAAAATAGTTATTACTTTACATTCCCCATATGTCTACTTCATGTTTGGATCAATTTGGGAATGATATTTTATTTTTGGGGGATGTTACAAGGCTTAGAAGTTTAGAAGCAAATCTTGAAATTTTTCTGAAATTTTCAAAAACCCAATTTTTAGGGACCAGTTCAGGTCTGAAGTCACTTTGCGAGGCTTACATAATAGAAACCACCCAAAAATGACCCCATTCTAGAAACTACACCCCTCAAGGTATTCAAAACTGATTTTACAAACTTTGTTAACCCTTTAGGTGTTCCACAAGAGTTAATGGCAATTGATGATAAAATTTCAGAATTTAGATTTTTGGGCAAATTTTCCATTTTAATCCATTTTTTCCAGTAACAAAGCAAGGGTTAACAGCCAAACAAAAAGCTATATTTATTGGCCCGATTCTTTAGTTTTGCAGAAACACCCCATATGTGGCCGTAAACTACTGTACAGGCACACAGTAGGGCGTAGAGGGAAAGGTGCGCCGTATGGTTTTTGGAAGGCAGATTTTGCTGGACTTTTTTTTTTACACCATGTCCCATTTGAAGCCCCCCTGATGCACCCCTAGAGTAGAAACTCCATAAAAGTGACCCCATCTAAGAAACTACACCCCTCAAGGTATTCAAAACTGATTTTACAAACTTTGTTAACCCTTTAGGTGTTGCACAAGATTTAATGGAAAATAGAGATACAATTTAAAAATTTCACTTTTTTGGCAGATTTTCCATTTTTTTTTTTTTTCCAGTTACAAAGCAAGGGTTAACAGTCAAAAAAACCTCATTATTTATGGCCCTGATTCTGTAGTTTACAGAAACACTCCATATTTTGTCGTAAACTGCTGTACGGGCACACGGCAGGGCGCAGAAGGAAAGGAATGCCATACAGTTTTTGGAAGGCAGATTTTGCTGGACTGTTTTTTTTGACACCATGTCCCATTTGAAGCCCCCCTGATGATACCCCTAGAGTAGAAACTCCAAAAAAGTGACCCCATTTTAGAAACTACAAGATAGGTTGGCAGTTTTGTTGGTACTAGTTTAGGGTACATATGATTTTAGGTTGCTCTATATTACACTTTTTGTGAGGCAAGGTAACAAGCTTTTTTGGCACCGTTTTTTTTTTTTTTGTTATTTACAACATTCATCTGACAGGTTAGATCATGTGGTATTTTTATAGAGCAGGTTGTCACGGACGGGCGATACCTGATATGTATACAATTTTTTTTATTTTTGTAAGTTTTACACAATGATTTCATTTTTGAAACCAAAAAAATCATGTTTTAGTGTCTCCATAGTCTGAAAGCCATAGTTTTTTCAGTTTTTGGGCGATTATCTTAGGTAGGGTCTCATTTTTTGTGGGATGAGATGACGGTTTGATTGGCACTATTTTGGGGTGCATATGACTTTTTGATCGCTTGCTATTACACTTTTTGTGACGTAAGATGACAAAAAAATTGCTTTTTTTACACCGTTTTTTTTTTTTTTTACGGTGGTCACCTGAGCGGTTAGGTCATGTGATATTGTTATAGAGGCGGTCAATACGTACGCGGAGATACCTAATATGTATACTTTTTTTTATTTATGTAAGTTTTACACAATGATTTCATTTTAGAAAAAAAAAAATCATGTTTTAGTGTTTAAATAGTCTAAGAGCCATAGTTTTTTCAGTTTTTGGGCGATTATCTTGGGTAGGGTATGATTTTTGCGGGATGAGATGACGGTTTGATTGGTACTATTTTGGCGTACATGCGGCTTTTTTGATCACTTTTATTACCTTTTTGGGAAGTAAGTTGGGCAAAATTTTAATTTCCTCATAGTTTTTATTTTTTTATTTTTATGGCGTTCACCGTGCGGGGAAAGTAACATGACCGTTTTATAGATCAGGTCGTTACGGACTTGCTGACACTCTGGTATAACCACTGGACACCAATAAATATTCAAGATGAGGCGGGCGGGGGATCGCGATCCCGCCTCCCGCACCGCCCGCACCGCCTGCAACCCCCCCTACACCACCCGCCAGCATAAAATCATTCAGGGGTGCAGGGGGGGTGAAAAATCTTTATTTTGGGCATTTTAAAGTTTCTGATCCCCGCGGTCAGGGACTGCGGGGATCAGAAACTGCAGAAAGCGCAGCAAACCGCAGGTCTGAATTTACCAGTGGTTTGCTGCGATCGCCGACACGGGGGGTCACGGGACCCCCCCACGCATTTAGGCGGTGATCGGAACAACACATGACGTACCGGTACGTCATGTGTCCTTAACCACCTCAGCCCCTATAGCTTAAACACCCTTAATGACCAGGCCACTTTTTACACTTCTGACCTACACTACTTTAACCGTTTATTGCTCGGTCATGCAACTTACCACCAAAATGAATTTTACCTCCTTTTCTTCTCACTAATAGAGCTTTCATTTGGTGGTATTTCATTGCTGCTGACATTTTAACTTTTTTTGCTATTAATCGAAATTTAATTTTCACTTTCAGTTGTAAAATTTCTCTCAAAATTTATTCTACATGTCTTTGATAAAAAAAAAATGTTTGGGTAAAAAAAAAAATGGTTTGGGTAAAAGTTATAGCGTTTACAAACTATGGTACAAAAATGTGAATTTCCGCTTATTGAAGCAGCTCTGACTGCCTGACTTTTGAGAAATATCTTGGTCAAATGCCAACTTTGTATAAAAAAAATGGGAAATGTTGTCTTTTGCCAAGATATTTCTATCACCCAGCATGGGTATATGTAAAATGACACCCCAAAACACATTCCCCAACTTCTCCGGAGTACGGAGATACCACGTGTGACACTTTTTTGCAGCCTAGGTGGGCAAAGGAGCCCACATTCCAAAGAGCACCTTTCGGATTTCAACGGCCATTTTTTACAGATTTTGATTTCAAACTCCTTATCACACATTTGGGCCCCTAGAATGCCAGGGCAGTATAACTACCCCACAAGTAACCCCATTTTGGAAAGAAGACACCCCAAGGTATTCGCTGATGGGCATAGTGAGTTCATGGAAGTTTTTATTTTTTGTCACAAGTTAGTGGAATATGAGACTTTGTAAGAAAAAAATAAAAAATAAAAATATCATCATTTTCCGCTAACTTGTGACAAAAAATAATATATTCTAAGAACTCGCCATGCCCCTCACGGAATACCTTGGGGTGTCTTCTTTCCAAAATGGGGTCACTTGTGGGGTAGTTATACTGCCCTGGCATTCTAGGGGCCCAAATGTGTGGTAAGGAGTTTGAAATCAAAATCTGTAAAAAATGGCCGGTGAAATCCGAAAGGTGCTCTTTGGAATGTGGGCCCCTTTGCCCACCTAGGCTGCAAAAAAGTGTCACACATGTGGTATCTCCGTACTCAGGAGAAGTTGGGCAATGTGTTTTGGGGTGTCATTTTACATATACCCATGCTGGGTGAGAGAAATATCTTGGCAAAAGACAACTTTTCCCATTTTTTTATACAAAGTTGGCATTTGACCAAGATATTTCTCTCACCCAGCATGGGTATATGTAAAATGACACCCCAAAACACATTCCCCAACTTCTCCTGAGTACGGCGATACCACATGTGTGACACTTTTTTGCAGCCTAGATGCGCAAAGGGGCCCACATTCCTTTTAGGAGGGCATTTTTAGACATTTGGATACCAGACTTCTTCTCACGCTTTGGGGCCCCTAAAATGCCAGGGCAGTATAAATACCCCACATGTGACCCCATTTTGGAAAGAAGACACCCAAAGGTATTCAATGAGGGGCATGGCGAGTTCCTATAATTTTTTTTTTTTTGGCACAAGTTAGCGGAAATAGATTTTTTTTTTCGCACAAAGTCTCCCTTTTCGCTAACTTGGGACCAAAATTTCAATCTTTCATGGACTCAATATGCCCCTCAGCGAATACCTTGGGGTGTCTTCTTTCCAAAATGGGGTCATTTGTGGGGTGTTTGTACTGCCCTGGCATTTGAGGGTCTCCGCAATCATTACATGTATGGCCAGCATTAGGAGTTTCTGCTATTCTCCTTATATTGAGCATACAGATTTTTTTTTTCCGTTCAGCCTCTGGGCTGAAAGAAAAAATGAACGGCACAGATTTCTTCATTCGTATCGATCAATGTGGATGAAAAAATCTCTGCCAAAAAAAAAAATGGAGGGGAAAGGCGTCTGCCAGGACATAGGAGCTCCGCCCAACATCCATACCCACTTAGCTCGTATGCCCTGGAAAACCCGATTTCTCCATTCACATCAATCGATGTGAATGAATAAATCATTGCCGGGATTTTTTATTTTTTTTTATATACAAAGTGTTTGCCAAAGTATATGAACACCACCTCCTCAGCTCAAATGCCTCAGCAAACGTATCTTTTACTGCAGAGGAGAAATCTCGTCTTGCAGCGCCGCATACACCGACTTGTGTGTAATCTGACAGCAGCTCAATGCTTCTGTCCGAATGCACATCAGTGCTGCAGCTAGTCGATCGGTTGGTCCACCTGGAAGGTAAAAACAACTAAACAAAAAAGAAAAAACCAGGCCGCAACGCAATAAATTTATTAACTTTATAATAACTTTTGAACATAACATATAAACTTTATTGAAATGAACGTTAACTTTTATACTTACCGGTGATTTATTTATTTTTGATTTTTTTTTTACCATTATAGAACAAACCTCTCCTTCGCCATGGGACAATGTGCAAAGCGCAAATCGCCCAAAGATGTGGCGAAGTACGTTATGCACTTTATCCTAGGTGAAAGGAGAGGTTTGCAGCAGCTGTGAGAGAAAGGGCCCTAATAGCCCTGTGTGCCTGTCCTGTGAGATGCAATCCCTATGCTAAGTGTACCTGTGTGTGGTACTTCCGGAAACACTCTCCTAAGCATAGGGCAGGGTGGTCAGGACAGTCAGGACAGAAATAGCGGGTGTCACGCCTTATTCCACTCCTGCTACAGACACAACATTTTTTTCGGGGTGGCGGTTGGGTTGAGGTACCAGGAACAACACTGGGGAAATGTCGCTCGTGTAGACGGCTAACTACACTGGTGGTTGGGGCCACGGAACCTCCTGGATACAGGAGGTTCTCGATGATCTCTTCCTGAAATTTGAGGAAGGATCGTGTTCTCCCAGCCTTACTGTAGAGAACAAAACTATTATACAGAGCCAATAGAATTAAATATACAGACACCTTCTTATACCAGCGTCTGGTGCGTCGGGAAACTAAATAGGGAGCCAACATCTGGTCATTGAAGTCCACCCCTCCCATGAGCGCATTATAGTCATGGACACAGTGGGGCTTTTCAATAACACGGGTTGCCCTTTCAATTTGGATTGTCGTGTCTGCGTGAATGGAGGAGAGCATGTAAACGTCACGCTTGTCTCTCCATTTCACAGCGAGCAGTTCTTCGTTACACAAGGCAGCCCTCTCCCCCCTTGCAAGACGGGTGGTAACGAGCCGTTGGGGGAAACCCGCGCGACTAGTTCGCACAGTGCCACAGGCGCCTATCTGTTCTAGAAACAAATGCCTAAAGAGGGCCACACTTGTGTAAAAATTGTCCACATAAAGATGGTACCCCTTGCCGAATAAGGGTGACACCAAGTCCCAGACTGTCTTCCCACTGCTCCCCAGGTAGTCAGGGCAACCGACCGGCTCCAGGGTCTGATCTTTTCCCTCATAGACACAAAATTTGTGGGTATAGCCTGTGGCCCTTTCACAGAGCTTATACAATTTGACCCCATACCGGTCAGGGATGTATTGTTTGAAGCCAAGGCGCCCGGTAAAATGTATTAGGGACTCGTCTACGCAGATGTTTTGCTCTGGGGTATACAAATCTGCAAATTTTTGGTTGAAGTGGTCTATGAGGGGCCGAATTTTGTGAAGCCGGTCAAAAGCTGGGTGGCCTCTGGGACGGGAGGTGGTGTTGTCGCTAAAATGCAGGAAACGCAGGATGGTCTCAAATCGTGTCCTGGACATAGCAGCAGAGAACATGGGCATGTGATGAATTGGGTTCGTGGACCAATATGACCACAATTCATGCTTTTTAGTTAGACCCATGTTGAGGAGAAGGCCCAGAAAAATTTTAAATTCGGAAACTTGGACTGGTTTCCACCGGAAAGGCTGGGCATAATAGCTTCCCGGGTTGGCGGTTATAAATTGTGTGGCATACCGATTTGTTTCTGCCACGACTAAGTCCAAGAGCTCCGCAGTCAAGAACAGCTCAAAAAATCCCAGGGCCGAACCGATCTGAGCCGTCTCAACCCGAACTCCAGACTGGGCGGTGAAAGGGGGAACTAATGGTGCGGCTGAAGTTGGTAACTGCCAATCAGGGTTTGCCAGCACCTCAGGGATTCTAGGGGCTCTACGGGCCTGTCTGTGCGGTGGCTGCGACGGGGTAACTACTGCACGTGCCACCGTACCAGCTTCAACTGCCCTTCTGGTGCTCGCTACTTCACCATGTTGTACGGCAGTGCTGGTACTAGATCCAGGAAGGGCTGCGCTGCTGGTGTATGCCTCACCACGTGATCCGACAGCGCCAGCCCCACTCTGCTGCTCTTGAAGCGGATCCTGCGCAACCTGTGGTCTAGCGACACGGGGCCGGGTACGCCTGGTTCTATCAGGGACCTCCACCTCCTCGTCCGAACTTTGGGTCAGAGAGCCACTGCTTTCTACAGGTTCATATTCTGACCCGCTAGATTCGTCAGATGAGGGTTCCCATTCCTCATCCGACTGGGTCAGAATCCTGTAGGCCTCTTCAGAAGAATACCCCCTGTTTGACATTTGGGCAACTAAATTTAGGGGTATTCCCTGAGACTACCCAAGAAAAAAAGCAAGCCTGTCTTACAAAGGGGAGGCTAGCGAAGTACCGGAGGCCGCTGCGGTTGATAAAAAATATCAAAACTGATTGTTTTATCGCCGCAGTGCGTGTAAAGTGAATGTGCAGTGATAAAAAAAAAATTTTTTTTTGTCACTGCGGTGGGGCGGGCGTGGGTGAACGCACGTGTGGGCGACCGATCAGGCCTGATCGGGCAAACACTGCGTTTTGGGTGGAGGGCGAGCTAAGGTGACACTAATACAATTATAGATCTGACTGTGATCAGTTTTGATCACTTACAGATACTATAAAAGTACAAATGCTGATCAGCGATACGCTAATCAGCGAATCAGTGTCTGCGGTGCGGTGGGCGCTAACTGACGCTAAACTACCTAAACAAGGGGCCTAAACTATCCTAAAACCTATCAGTCAATACCAGTGAAAAAAAAAAGTGACAGTTTACACTGATCACTTTTTTCCTTTCACTAGGTGATTGACAGGGGGCGATCAAGGGGTTAATTTGGATGATGGGGGTGATGGAAGGTGATCTGGGGCTAAGGGCAGTGTTTGGTGGGTACTCACAGTTCAGTCTGCTCCTCTGCTGGATCCAACCGACGAAAAGGACCAGCAGAGGAGCAGAGAAGCCATTTAACACCTTATATTTACCAAAATAAGGTGTTAGATGGCTTCTGATTCGGTTTTTTAAAAATCAGCAACCTGTCAGCAACGATCATTGGCTGGCAGGTTGCTGATGCAATACTGCTCGAACTTTTGCCGGCCCGCGATGCGCATGCGCGGGCCGGCTGTGACCGAAATCTCGCGTCTCGCGAGAGGACGCGCCGGCGCGTCCAGGAGGAAACAATCAACCACCTCTAGGACGCGTCGCTGCGTTCGGCGGTCAGGAGGTGGTTAAGGACTCGGGAAACATGCAGTACCGGTACGTCATGTGTCCTTAAGGGGTTAAAGGAGCTGAAAGACAGGGAGGCGCAATACAATGTCTTCCCCTTTCCACACACTGAAGACACTGCTACTGACAGTTGACTTTGGAAATAAAGATTTAGATGTTAGACAGATGCTTTTTGTCCTAAATTGTATAGAATACGTTTTAACTTAATACAAATTCCAGCAAAAAACAAAAAAGACCCTTAAAATCAATACACTTTATTATGCCTTATTAAAAATCAATTCCCCAAAATATTATTCAAATGACGGTCAATGGTGCATCTTCCATATAGTATAACATACACATAATCTATCAGAAAAATATAGACTCCAGATAATAATGATAAAGGTTTGTATAAGGGTGTAGGGTAGGGTATTCTTTCCCTGAGATCACCCTATGATGTAGCTCAGCCCAAAGACAGCCCCTAACAGGGTTGATGTTCCTGGAGGGATACACCAAATGGAAAAGGATTTAGGAAAGCTAGAGGAATGGTCAAAAATCTGGCAACTAAAATTTTATGTTGATAAGTGCAAGATAATGCACCTGGGGCGTAAAAACCCAAGAGCAGAATATAAAATCAGTGATACAGTCCTAACCTCAATATCTGAGGAAAGGGATTTAGGGATCATTATTTCAGAAGACTTAAAGGTAGGCAGACAATGTCATAGAGCAGCAGGAAATGCTAGCAGAATGCTTGGGTGTATAGGGAGAGGAATTACCAGTAGAAAGAGGGAGGTGTTCATGCCGCTCTACAGAGCACTAGTGAGACCTCATTTGGAGTATTGTGCTCAGTACTGGAGACCATATCTCCAGAAGGATATTGATACTTTGGAGAGAGTTCAGAGAAGAGCTACTAAACTGGTACATGGATTGCAGGATAAAACTTACCAGGAAAGATTAAAGGACCTTAACATGTATAGCTTGGAAGAAAGACGAGACAGAGGGGATATGATAGAAACTTTTAAATACATAAAGGGAATCAACAAGGTAAAATAGGAGAGAATATTTAAAAGAACAAAAATTGCTACAAGAGGACATAGTTTTAAATTACAGGGGCAAAGGTTTAAAAGAGATATCAGGAAGTATTACTTTACTGAGAGAGTAGTGGATGCATGGAATAGCCTTCCTGCAGAAGTGGTAGCTGCAAATACAGTGAAGGAGTTTAAGCATGCATGGGATAGGCATAAGGCCATCCTTCATATAAGATAGGGCCAGGGGCTATCCATAGTATTCAGTATATTGGGCAGACTAGATGGGCCAAATGGTTCTTATCTGCCGACACATTCTATGTTTCTATGTTTCTAATGGTGGGGACTCTCTGTCCTCGTACCTGGGCTATCACATCCTAAACGGCCCTAATGGGTCCTCATACCCCAACGATTTTCCCCCTGACACTTGGTTCCTCAGGGGATCAGTATAATGGGTGGATCCCTACTAAAGTACGAACATAAATGAGAAAATAAGGTAGTACATGTAGATACATACTGTAGATGTATAGATATAAAGATGAAGTAAAACAGCGATGAAAACGGATAATCCAAATAATATGGGAGCAGTCAATTCAAGTCAAGGAGACTTATCAATATATAATATAATATTTAGCATAAAATAAAATACAATTCACATAAAATTGATGTACAATCCACATAAATTTAAATTGTCTAAATCACAGGCAGGAATAGCCCTATGGCGATGATTTATTGATGATATTTTTATTTGGAAACGAGGTAGGGAAGACCTAGAGCTATTTCTTAGGGAAATAAATCAGTACCAGTTGAATCTAACGTTCACCTCGAACATTACAGAAGAAACTGAGTTCTTGGATTTAAAGATAAAAAAACAAGGAAAAAGATATATATAAAACACATTCTCTAAATCTACATCGAAGAACAGTTTTATACAGTTCTCAAGCTGTCATCTGCCAAGTTGGCTGATTAATGTTCCATTCGGCCAATTTCGCAGAATAAGAAGAAATTGTACACAAGATCATGACTTCGAAGTAGAAGCAGTTAAAATGAAGAGTCCGTTTCTAAAGAGGAAATATCCCGAAAAAATTGTGGAAGCAGTGTAAAGGGAGGATATTAATTACCAATATTTATGCAAATATCGATAATTAATATTCATAAACAGGAGGAACCGTCTATTGATGACTCCGCCTATTTATGCCTTTATATAATAATAACAATACCTTTGCTATACTTTACACTGATCACTAAGCTAGCTGCATGCGCCTTACTAACTAACTATCGCCAATAACTACACGCCACACAGATAGTTATAAACCAAACCCAGTATTTATTAATACTAACCACTAAGCACGCAATACAGTAAATACACAGCACTACTTATACAATCCTAAACTACACTACACGTTCCCAATTCCACCCATCAACTAACTATACACACATTCAATATAAACAGCCCACCCACCTAGTACTATATACTATCCCTATGGGGTAGACGAAGGTTGACGGTGGTCTTACAAGGGTGTAAGCCAACCACAAAGCATAAATATATCGCGGGAGGTGATTAGGGTAAATCAGGGATCAGGGCAACCAAGGGTGAGGATTATCAGGGGTAATAGGGGTAAATGGGTAGGGATACAGAGGGTTACCTGGGGTATGTAGGGTAGGGTTACCAGGGGTATGTAGGGTTACCAGGGGTGTGTAGGATACCAGGGGTGTGTAGGATACCAGGGGTGTGAGCAGGGGGGGATATATAGAGTGCAGGGGGGTATATAGAGTGCAGGGGGGTATATAGAGATAGTGCAGGGGGTTATATAGAGATGGTGCAGGGGGTTATATAGAGATGGTGCAGGGGGTATATAGAGATGGTGCAGGGGGTATATAGAGATGGTGCAGGGGATATATAGAGATGGTGCAGGGGGTATATAGAGATACTTAGGGTATAAAGCTCGTTGTCCAGGGGTCGCTCGTTCGTCTAGGGGTGCTCGTTAGTCCAAGGGGGTCTCCTTCCTTCAGGGTGGATGGGCGGCCGGCTCTCTTCTACCTAGTGCAGGCCTGCCGGACTTATATGTCCGGCCGCCCGCACTGCCGTACCGCCCACACAGCGGAGCGCGCACCGCAGTGCAGGACACGTGGGCCGGCGCGGTGAGATGACGTCACCGCGCCTGCCCGCGCGTCCCTGCACGCGCACCGCAGGGCCGCGTGCACTTGCTGACAGGCGGGAGATCCTTTGATCTCCCGCCTGTAGCTCTCAGCATTCTGGACATCGCAATGGTAATTGCGATGCCAGAATGCACATAATAGAGTGAGCGGAGGTAGGGATCGACCGATTATCGGTTTGGCCGATATTATCGGCCGATATTGAGGATTTTGAACGTTATCGGTATCGGCATCTATTTTGCCGATATACCGATAACGTATGGGGAACACAGAACGCGCTGCTGACAGCGCTCTCTGTGTTCCCTCCACAGCACAGGGGAGAAGGAAGCAGTGTCTCCTCCCCCTGTGCTGCTGCTGCCGCTGCCGCCAATGAGGGGATAGAACATAAGAGGAGGGGAGGGGCTGTGGCCGCTGCGCCACCAATGAAGATAAGCCTTTCATTCATTCATATATACAGGAGGCGGGAGCTGGCTGCAGAATCACATAGCCGGCTCCCGACCTCTATGAGCAATAGCTGCGGTCCGCGGTAGTTAACTCCTCAGGTGCCGCGGATCGCAGCTACCGCTGATAGAGGTCGGGAGCCGGCTATGTGATTCTGCAGCCAGCTCCCGCCTCCTGTATATGAATGATCGATAGACTTATCTTCATTGGTGGCGCAGTGCGCCCCCCCCAAGCCCCCCAGTATTAATCATTGGTGGCGCAGTGCGCCCCCCACCCCCATCCCAATCCCGGCCAATAGTAAAAACATTGGTGGCGCAGTGCGCCCCCCCCCCCACCCAGTATTAATCATTGGTGGCAGTGGCCACAGGATCCCCTCTCCCCTGCTCCTCCGATCGGAGCCCCAGCTGTGTAAGCCTGGGGCTCCGATCGGTTGCCATGGCAGCCAGGACGCTATTGAAGCCCTGGCTGCCATGTTCAGCTCCATGCTGCTGTGTGCACAGAGCACAGAGCAGCAGGGACAGTGTGAGCTCCTATTCACCCTGATAGAGATCTATCAGGGGGAATAGGACAAGGGTTCTAGTCCCTAAGGGGGTTAAAAGTTAGTAAAAAAAAAAAACACAAAAATATTAAGTATAAATGAAAAAGATTTATAAAAAAAAAATACACATTAACAATAAACAAAAAAAAATACACATTAACAATAAACATATTAATTTTCAGCAGATTTGTGTAGGATTTTTATTTTTTTCTCAAAAATGAAAATTCCCAGAATATCGGTATAAATTATCGGCTATCGGCCTGAAAGTTCACAAATTATCGGTATCGGCCCTAAAAAATCAATATCGGTCGATCCCTAAGCGGAGGTATCTCCTCTCTCTCTATTATACCTAATTATCTCCAGCAGGGCCGCAGATAATTAGAACAAAAGGATTCAAATTCTTCACCCAGATTACATCAATGTAAATGCTTGGGGCACATTTACATTGATGCATCTGTGTCCATGTAGGGGGGGGGGATTTATATGGTATGGGGATATATATGATATACAGGGGGCATTATAGGATACAGGGGGCATTATAGGATACAGGCGGCATTATAGATATATATCTATTAAAGGGGGCACATACATATATGAAATCCCACAGGGGCAAGAATGAGCCCTTGGGGAATATCAGAGGCGGATGGGCGCAGGTGCTGGGCACATCTGCGCACATCGCCCTCTGAGGGGCTAATATATACATATATATCTATTAAGGGGGCATATGCATATATATCAGGGGGCACATTCATATATATCAGGGGGCACATTATATGAATTCCCACAGGGGCATGAATGAGCCCCTGGGGAATATCAGAGGCGGATGGGCGCAGGTGCTGGGCACGTCTGCGCACATCGCCCTCTGAGGGGAACATTATGCACCGCTAACATATACATATATATATGTATGCCCAGTAGGCATGCATATATATTTATGTATACCTGCCACCCTTCCTCAACAATCACCCTGTTGTCGGTGATACGACAATATCTTGGGGGAAGGGTGGAGGCATCTTTTGCCCCCCTCAACCCCATCCTCGGTGATGGTCCAGGAAAACCGGAGTGCACCCTGTCTCTTAGGTACCTAGACATTATCTAACCCAACGACTTCCTCCGACCTGCCCTTCATCGTAACCGACTCCTCCATCCACAGGATACACCGTCGTCTTTGTTTCCCAGGAACTCTCTTCTGCCTTGACTGTTACGGTGTTAGCCCCTCCTACTGTCATTTCTTTCTGGACTTTCGGAGTGGCTTGACCCTCGCAGTCTTTGACTTGTCTTTCTCTCACTCTTCCGGTGTCGGTCACTCCTGATAAGTTTAGAATGACCACACCCTCGCTGTCTTTGACTTGTCTTTCTCTCACTCTTCCGGTGTCGGTCACTCCTGATAAGTTTAGAATGACCACACCCTCGCTGTCTTTGACTTGTCTTTCTCTCACTCTTCCGGTGTCGGTCACTCCTGATACGTTTAGAATGACCACACCCTCGCTGTCTCGGCATTGCTGTCGATCTTCAGGTGTCGTCCACGCCCAAGGAATCTGGAGTGGGTCCACCCTTACAGTCTCAGTCTCTATTCTGCGCCAACTCTTCTTGAGCCTGTCTTGTTCCATCTTGATCGAAGGATGGGTGCGGTTCTCCCATGGACAGCTGAATCGGTCTTTACAAGGCAGGTCAGATATATATATATATTTTCTTTCAATAGAGGTGATGTCACGATACCTAAATTCTAACAACGGGAATACCTCTGTTACACTACACATCCAGGTTATTCCCTTATGATCCTTACCGTTCAGGGGTCAAAGTGGCAAATGGCAACCAGAGGGGGCCTGTCCCTATCGTGCCCTAATCTTATCCCCATTCACACCACCTATTTACACAATAACCCCCAACCCCCCTAAACCCAAGAGTTCAGTCCAATTGTCCTGTCCTTTGGGCGATTAGGCCTCAGGACTTTTTGTGAAGTCAAGTCCTGAGCCTTCGGCGGTTGTTTTCGTGAAGTGCCATCTGGTTCTGGTTTAGTTGGTCCGTTAGTCTCTTGACTCTCCGATACATCCACCATAGTCCAAGGTACATGAGTCCAACCAGAACCAGAAGCACTATCACCGGGTGAATTAATAAATTGAAAAATGACGTTGCCTTAGGACTGTATCCGAAAAGACTCTCCCACCGCGAAACCTTCGAGTCTTTGTCCAATGCTGTGGCAACCGCGATAATCTTTGTTTGGTCATGGGTGAGTTGAATGGTGGCTTGCTTTTCCGTCTCCCGAAGACGTTGTATGATCTCTTCCTCTTGGCCGAAATCCATCAGGAGATGTCTAAGTTCTTTGCCGAAGCCAAGAGGAATTTTCTGAAGTCTTACAGGAACATCGGGGCGGATGTCCAGTCTTTTCTCTGGGGTAATCGGGGTTCTTCCCTGCTGCTCTGCGACGTTCAAACCTAAAATGAGACTAAGTGTGCAGTACACTCCAGGGCGGAGTGTTCCTCGTTCGGTACAGTTAAGCCCAAAAATAGCATACGATGGATCACTCCCTTGGTACCAACACCAATAACCCTGCCCCAAATATTTCAAAGAGGATGAGGGCATTGGGTTGGCCTTCATCTCACAGGACCCCTCGGTGTTCCAACACTGGTGTCTGAGCATCCGCTCCCGACTACCCTGACAGAGGATGGCATTCTCCCTTATCCGACATCCCTCTGTATCAAACAAAGAGGGATGGCCCTCCTCATAGGTTAGAACGCCCAAGGGGAGCTGGGGATGAAGCACCGTCTGGTTGTTAATCATCGTTCCTAGATTGATGACACTGTATCCTTGTCTGATGCGACCGGATACAGGTGCCAGGGACGAAGCAGTGCAGGTTAAATTTTGACATCCATGCCACTGAACCACCCACCAGTTGGTGTGATTAATGGCAAAAGGAGTAATCAGTGGACTTATTCGCTGACGGAGGTTGAATGGGAAGTGGCCGTTGTGAAGTGCCGTGACAATATGTTTAAGGTTGTCCGAGAGTTCACTTTGGACCTGCGTACAAGCCAGAGCAAGCTGAGCCCGATCCTGCTCCTCCAAAAGACCCACAACTAACCTCCTAAACTTCTCACGTATAGCAGAAGATAGAGAGGTAGTGGCATCAATGTGCGAGTGTTGTAAACCCTCTAAGACGTGGTCTACATCAATCTGGGTCTTGAATCCTTCCCCGGCGTGTCGCGCAACCTCCCCAAGCTTACTTCTCAGGACTTCCATGTCCATAGTGTTCAGGGCACCCACTCCCAAAGCACCTCCGCCAAGTCCCATAGCCACCAGGTCTCTCCTCCCCCTGTTCTTCCTGAGTCGAGAGTCGTCTTTCCTGACCTCTTGCCCGCCTCTATCCAACCTCTTACCATGTCAATTTGGTTCCTAACGAACTCCTCACACCTGTGATCCCAGTGATCAACTCGGAAGTCATCTACGGAAATTCTCCAGGTAAACAGGATAAATTTTGCATCCGTGATGATCTTCCAGGGGGATGACAGTTGAGGAGCTAGAGGGTCTGCCAATTGATGGATAGGGGTGGTGCAAGAGTCCGAATGTGGTCTTACTGGTTGGAGACCTTCTGTTTCGTAGGGGACCCTTACTATAGTAACACAGACCCGTCCCCGTCCTTTGAATGGATACCATTGATCGTCTTCTCCAGCCTGTAACACTAGTTTCCCTACGGGTTTGGTTTGAGACAGATAGACCCATTGAGTAAAGGTCCAGCACCCTTCGTCGGCTGCCTCGCAAAAAGGCCACTTGAATGAACCATATATATTGATGTCAAAGTTAATGTCCCTGCCCCTGGGGTCTGTCCAATCGGAAGACACATACCTACCCCGGTATTCCTCAGTCATAGGGGTACCATCCATCCATACATCCACTGTAGGGGTATCCACCCCATTGCACACTAAATCCCACCTGGGTATCCTGTTCCCAGTGGGCATAGGTGACGAAATAGTATCCCGTCACCTCAGGAACGCAGTTGTCTCTCATGATCATGATCATGAAAGACCGTATGGATGGAGACCCCTTTAACTGCGCATACCTTGGGTCCTTGGCATCGGTCCATACCTTTAAAACTGTGGCTCGATACAAACCCTCCAGTTTTACCGGACCACTCTGATCATTCCAAATAGCCTGATCAGAGTCACTGCAGTTTAACTTTAACATCATTATGCTGGTTCGCACGTAATCTGTGGATACATGACCCTGTACATAACTGGATTCCCTGGTGATAATCATCTGGGAATCCCTCAACATACAATAAGCCTTCAGGGTGCCTTTTACCGGAATGGGCCTATCGAAATATGTCCTAACCCTCAACCCGTCTCTGCTATCCTTCCCTAGGAAGGTAGCTTTCAGGATATACCAACCGCTGTACTCTGCCCCAGTGACATCTTCAGGACTCAGCAAACCCTCCTTGGTACACAACACTGTGGTAGTGTTGGCTTTCACTTGCTGGTAAGGGTGCAAGTGTGGATTCCTAGACACCCATCTTAAGGATTTGCTAGGTACAGGGTCCAAGTCCTGAAAATGCCTGTATTCCTTGAGACAGAGGGCGTGCAAGTCATGTTGTATGGCAGACACATTCTCCACCGGGGTATAATGCTGAATTACACCATTGGCAAAACCCTCTCTCTGGAAACCATACAGATACCATTGACCTGGTGTAAAGGTAGCGTTCTTGTATGGTTCCAGGATTTTGCCATCCAAACATTCCACCATTAAAAGGCCGGGTCCATCAAGTGATATGCTGGCCATACCAATATTAGTCCCCAGGTCCTCCCCTGAAGAGGCTGAGCCCGCCATCAACATGCTTACCACTAGTGTCACAAGCTGGATACGTATCTCATTCAGAGGATGGCTAGCTCTTCCCTGGCAGTGTGGTCCCATGGAGTGTCTCCCTCTTGTGTTTTGCAATGAGATGGAATGTGTTAAGTGGATTGGATTCACACTCGACCCACCAAGCCCTTTCCCCCCCCCTCACCCAACTCGGAACGGTATGCGTTATTGAGTTGGGGAGGCTCGGGTGGCTTTGGCCTGGTCGATGTGAATCCAAAAAACTTCCTGGCGTCTACGGGATTTCTTCTTGCTTGTGATAGGCCTTTGTACCTTCAGCATGGTGTCCCCCATCACTTCAAGGACCTTGTACGGTCCCTCCCAGTTTGCGTCCCATGGGCCGACCCGACAAAAGACTTTCACCATTACCATTTCTCCTACAGAGGGCATAGGCGTTTCCCCCTGTAGATACGGTTTGTGTAACTGTATAGCTGCATGAGGCAGTAACTCCTTCAGGTTCTGTTTAACCTGTTGAAGAAACAAGTCTCTGGCGATGGCGTTCTTCGTGGGCTCCGACACTTGGGGTTCGTTTGGTAGACATAGGGGCATCTTACGTCCGGTCATGAGTTCAAATGGGGAGATACCGGTACTAGAGGCCTCTGTGGCTCGGATACCCATTAGCACTGCTGGAAGGGAGATTACCCAAGAGGAACCTTTCTCCAGCAGTGCCTTGGAAAGCCGGGTTTTGATGGTCCGGGTCATCCGCTCCACGATGCCCGCTGACTGAGGGTGGTAAGGGACATGAAACCTTTGCTTTATGTCTAGGAGACCACAAAGCGCTTTCATGACCTTACCCGTGAAATGAGTCCCTCTGTCGGATTCTATCAATCTGGGGATCCCCCATCGTGACAGAACTTGTTCCCAGAGAACACGGGCAGTGGTGGAGGCTGAATCATTGACCGTAGGGATGGCTTCTACCCACTTCGAGAAGACATCCACTACCACCAGGGCGTAACGACAGTTACGACTCCCAGTTGGCAAAGGTCCGATGAAATCAATTTGGATAGCGGACCATGGACCATCAGCAGGAGGAACCCGCTGTAACACCGGCTTCAGGGCAGACGCCCTTGGGTTAACCTGAGCACACACCAGGCACTGTTGCGTGACGTCCTCTACTGTGTTGGACATTCCAGGCCAGTACAATTTGTCTCTCAGGAGAGGCAAGAGCTTATTCCGGCCAAGATGTCCAAACATTTGGTGGTTCAACCGTGTCAGCTCTGCTTGCAGATGCTGTGGAACCACCGGGAGAGGAAGCGACTGTGTACCGGTGTCGTAACACAGGATCCCCTGTTGTAAGGACCAGGGATGCTGTGGTACTTGGATGTGTGTCATTAGAAGAGGATCCTTAGCTTGTTCCTCCTCGAATGACACCGGGCTGTCACTCAGATGGGTATGCGCTGCAATCCGGTATGCGGGCAGTGGCTCAGTGCCTGGTTCCCTAAAGGTCCCAGACACTGCTGCTAGTTTTGCCAGTTCGTCTGCCTGGTTGTTACCTGCTGTCAAAGGTTCGTCCCCTTTCTGATGCGCCGGGATTTTGATGATGGCTGCTTCCGCCACGTATGCCATACCCCACTCCCACAGCTCCTTCAGGACTGACACATGAGCCAGAGGTTTGTTTTGGCTGTCCACAAACCCTCTTCTCTTCCAAATGTCCAGGTGCAATGTGAGGGAGCGAACTACATATGCGCTGTCGCTATATATAACTCGTTTCCCTGGAGGGTAAAGAAGCAGAGCCTCTTTAACAGCCTCCAGCTCTGCCCGCTGTGCTGACATGTGACCTGGTAACCGGACAAGACTCTGGGTACCAGTGGTCTCATCCAGCACAGCAAAACCTGTGACATATTCCCCATCCAGATAGAACCGAGAGCCATCAACAAAGATGACTCTGTCATCTGGATGCTTGTCAGTCCTGAACATCTGTGGAGAGTCGTCCATTACCGGTTGGCCACAGTCATGCTCAGTTCCAGTCAGGTTCAGCAACTGGGACAGAACATACTTGGCCTTGTGGTCCACCTGCAGATTCCGGCCGCTGAGATCCATGATCCATCTCCCGAATCTCTGTTGGGAGACTCCAGGGAGAGTATCACGGAGCAAAAGGGTCAGCGGTGAATGTGGAGTCTGCAAAATAAGGGGCCGGAAGCCAACAATATGCTCTGTGGTCTTAACCGCATAGTGTATGGCTGACAATTGCTTGGCGCATTCATCGAACCCTCGTTCGACGGGCGAAAGCAGCCTGGAGAAATATCCCAGCGGTCTGGTCTCGTAACCTACTTTCTGTACAAGGACCGCTGAGATAGACTCCATCCCTGCATGCGCCTGTATGGCCATTTCCCCATCTGAATGTGGAGTGGCCAACACAGGCGCCGAGGAGAGGTCCCTTTTCAGGGTTGAAAAGGCCTCCTCCTGCGCATCGGACCACCCTTTGATTGAGGGTTCCTCTCCTCGAAGGAGTTCGTAGAGAGATTTCGCTTTGGCCGCAAAATCCTCTATGAACTCCCTCATGAAGTTGGCAACCCCCAGGAATTTTCTCAAATCCTGTAGGGTGCCAGGCCTGGGTAACTTTACCATGGCTTCCACACGGGACGTCATGATTCCTTTGGTTCCACAGGAAATTTGGACCCCAAGGAAAGTTACCTCCGCTTTAGCCAAATTTGCCTTATGGTGACTCAGTTTGAGTCCTGACTTTGCCAGGAGTCCCAGCAGCTCTTTCAACAGAACCAAGTGTTCCTCCAAGGTTTCTGTATGCAAAAGCAGGTCATCCACGTATTGTAGGAGGCATTCCGGCCGTGAGAACACACTCAGCACAGCCGCCAATGCCTGATGGAAATACGTGGGGCTGCTATGGAACCCCTGGGGCAGTACAGCAAACATGTACTGTTTTTCCCCCACCGTAAAAGCAAATTTGTACCGACACGACTCCGTGAGTTCGATGGAGAAGAACCCGTTGGCAACATCGATGGTCGAGAATACGCGGCTTTCGCCACTTATTCTGGCCATGATGTCGGGAGTTTGGGCCACCACTGGGGCTGACATTGGGGTGTATTTATTAAGGACACGGAGGTCTATGGTCAGCCTCCATGCGTTTGTGTCCTTTTTCTTAACTGGCCAGAGGGCATTGTTGCACTTCGAGTTGCCCTCAATGACCACACCCCTAGTCTTCAATTCAAGGACAGTGTCCATAATTGAATGGGTGGCCTCTGGTGGAAATCGATATTGGCGTTGAGGTGGAGGGTCAGGACCCTGTATGTCCACCAAAACGCCAATCAATCTGCCACAGTCATTCTTATTTTGGGCCCACAGATCAGGGTGCTTGTACACAAGGCTCAAGGTCTGGATTGTGCGAGACCTCAGGCCACTTGTGTTCCAGCACATCAGTAGAGTTATCTACTGCTGGCAAAGGTGGTCCCAGACACTGGCGTTGAATGACAAACACCTTGGCTCGTCTGGGGCCCTTCCACACAATGCAATTTGCCAGATCCAGGATCCACCCATTTTGTGTCATTACATCGGTTCCGATAATGTTATCAGAACCGGGGTAATACCACATGGGTATACTGAGGGTAGTGCACATGGTAATCTGAACGATTACCTCATCAATTCTGTGGGCCTTCGCCCCCCTTGTTGGTGATCAAATCCGATCACCAAACACTGGGGGCTGTTGGGGAGTAGATCATGTTTGATATTGGTAATGGATATTTCCGCCCCCGTATCAAGCATGATTTCCGTTTCTTTATCTTTTATCGTGGCTTTTATATGGGGTCTCCCTGAAGGATCCAGTATGATTGGACATACTGGTGCCAATTCTTTAGGGACCCCTAATCTTCAATCGATATCCACCAGACTCCCAGTAGGTATTTGTGTGGTACATACTGCCACTCTTGTGCTCTGTTCCTGATCCTTAGGTGTGGAATCTCTTGATTCCACGCCCCCTGGGACATTCATGACCGCCACGCATTTTGGTGCTTGCCCTGATGAATGTCCCAGATTCATATCAACCTGTTCCCCCACAGGCCTGGCAAAATTAGGCTTCATCCTGAAACCGTTATTATTGCCATTTTTCTCAGAATTTGTCCGGTTAATCTTTAACCACTGTGGACAATTTCTTTTTATGTGCCCCTCTTGTAAGCACAGGAAACAAAGAAAGTTTCCTGCCCTTTCCAGCGGTGGGGCCGTGGGGCGGACAGTTGATGCATACCTCGTGTGTTGTACCCGGTCGTCTTGCGACCTACCGTATACAGGCACACGCTCCCTCACTTTCACAGACTTCTTACTGAGCAGTATGTCTTGTCTACACTGCTCAATGATCATGGCTGCGTCCGTAAGGGATGGCTCCCTAGCTGCACTCAGCCGGATTGCAGTATCAAGATATGGGAATTTTTCCACAAACATGCGCACCATGCCCTGTGGAATCCCAATACCCTGATCTTTGGTGACCCTCCTGTACATCGCTTCAAACCGACTACACAATGACAAGGGTTCATCATGTATAGTAGGCTGGAACTTTGACAGGACCTCTGGAGTGACATCCCAATGACCCGTGGCCAGTCTGAGTATGGAGAGGCGCTCCTCCTTATCATGAAACTGGCCATTCGTGGGTCGCATCCTCCCCGTTACCTCATACCTTTGATTAAGGTGTGTTGGTAACCATAATCTGAACAGCTCCATGCGATATTCCGGAGCCACTGAATATTTGTTACAGTGACCTTCGAAAATATCGCATGAAGCGAACGGATCTACATAGGGATCATATTTCGGGATCTCCTTGCAGATCCGTAACAGGAAGTTTCTCCTTTCCATACTGGAATGGTTAGGATACACCTCTTCCTGTTTCTCCGGACGTGTTGGCGGATTGGAAGCGGAATATACCCCTCCACTTTCCTCTCCCCAACCGTTGTCCTGGTAACGGTTGCTACCCCTATACTCCCCGGATGACGGGGTGAATTGTAGAGACCGTTCCATCTGTCCCCTAGTGTCTACCACTGCGGATGTATTATCTGTCGAAGACCCTGGCGCTGCCGCTGCTGTCTCCCCCTGTGCCGTTTCTGAAACACAAACTTGTTTCGTGGGCACCATACCGTTGGTACTAGGCCTGGACAAATTGGAGATTGCCCGCTGCAAGTCTGCAATGGTTTGCGTCTTTGCAGCCAGGACCTCCCTCATCTGAACAATCAGGGAATCCGTAGATACCGTATTGTTCCTGTACTGATTAATCTCAGTGTACAGCCGGAGTAGCTCTCTGTCCATGTCAGAGTAGAGACTGTCCTTATCCGAGAGTCTCGACTCTAACACACAGATTTCTCTGCCCCTCTCGACTGTACACTGGGCTTCCTCTTGTAATTGAACCTCTAGTGTGTGAATTCTTCTATAGTTATCAACACAACAATTGCAGTGGAAGTTTGCTTTGTCCGCAACCTCCCCTGCCTTTCTTGTGCTGGCAAGTATCTCTGTGTGTTCCCCCCTCCAAATGGTATCCTCATAGGAAAGAACCAATTTGGCTAGCATTTGGAGGCGTTTGGTGGTCTTGTTAAAGACACTCCTACTAATACAAACCCGGTCATGAGCGTACACCTGGTCCAGTAAAGCAGACCACAGCAGCTCAGCGGATTTATATGTAGTAGGAACAATGGGATTAAAAGTGCTGTTTTTGGCTAAGTGTTGGAGTGTGGAGAAGTTCATACTCACATTTTTCTGAGCCTCCATCTTCTTGTTGGTGCTGTACTTTCTTGTCCCTTGCAGCTGCTTGAAAGAAGTCCTTTTCTTCCGGATCGCTTCTTTCCGACCAGCTGGACTTTTATGTACCTCCAACGAAGATGGATCTCTTTCCGTGACGTATCCTTCTTCTCTTACCCCAGCGACGGTGACCGTGTAAAGCAAATACAAAAATATTAATTCACAGAACAGATTATAGATTCTCTGCAAAAGATTTTGTTTTATTTCTGGTACTCTAAGGGAAGTATCGCTTCTCCTGTCCGAATTATCGGGTCCTAGACGCTCAGACACAACGCTGACCGCGTCTCTCCTGCCCGCTAATTCACAGTACTAGCGACCGTCAGCCTTAAGACCAAAAATAAGCACAAAATCCACGCAGTGGGCCTGGCTCGCCAATGTAAAGGGAGGATATATTAATTACCAATATTTATGCAAATATCGATAATTAATATTCATAAACAGGAGGAACCGTCTATTGATGACTCCGCCTATTTATGCCTTTATATAATAATAACAATACCTTTGCTATACTTTACACTGATCACTAAGCTAGCTGCATGCGCCTTACTAACTATCGCCAATAACACGCCACACAGATAGTTATAAACCAAACCCAGTATTTATTAATACTAACCACTAAGCACGCAATACAGTAAATGCACAGCACTACTTATACAATCCTAAACTACACTACACGTTCCCAATTCCACCCATCAACTAACTATACACACATTCAATATAAACAGCCCACCCACCTAGTACTATATACTATCCCTATGGGGTAGACGAAGGTTGACGGTGGTCTTACAAGGGTGTAAGCCAACCACAAAGCATAAATATATCGCGGGAGGTGATTAGGGTAAATCAGGGATCAGGGCAACCAAGGGCAAGGATTATCAGGGGTAATAGGGGTAAATGGGTAGGGATACAGAGGGTTACCTGGGGTATGTAGGGTAGGGTTACCAGGGGTGTGTAGGATACCAGGGGTGTGTAGGATACCAGGGGTGTGTAGGATACCAGGGGTGTGTAGGATACCAGGGGTGTGAGCAGGGGGGGATATATAGAGTGCAGGGGGGTATATAGAATGCAGGGGGGTATATAGAGATAGTGCAGGGGGTTATATAGAGATGGTGCAGGGGGTATATAGAGATGGTGCAGGGGATAAATAGAGATGGTGCAGGGGGTATATAGAGATACTTAGGGTATAAAGCTCGTTGTCCAGGGGTCGCTCGTTCGTCTAGGGGTGCTCGTTAGTCCAAGGGGGTCTCCTTCCTTCAGGGTGGGTGGGCGGCCGGCTCTCTTCTACCTAGTGCAGACCTGCCGGACTTATATGGTAATTGCGATGCCAGAATGCACATAATAGAGTGAGCGGAGGTATCTCCTCTCTCTCTATTAGGCCTAATTATCTCCAGCAGGGCCGCAGATAATTAGAACAAAAGGATTCAAATTCTATTGAATTTGAATCCTTTTGAGTTCACCAGAATGACCGGACCTTGTCCGGTCATTCTGGCGCCTTCACCCAGATTACATCAATGTAAATGCTTGGGGCACATTTACATTGATGCATCTGTGTCCATGTAGGCGGGGGGATTTATATGGTATGGGGATATATATGATATACAGGGGGCATTATAGGATACAGGGGGCATTATAGGATACAGGGGGCATTATAGATATATATCTATTAAAGGGGGCACATACATATATGAATTCCCACAGGGGCAAGAATGAGCCCCTGGGGAATATCAGAGGCGGATGGGCGCAGGTGCTGGGCACATCTGCGCACATCGCCCTCTGAGGGGCTAATATATACATATATATCTATTAAGGGGGCATATGCATATATATCAGGGGGCACATTCATATATATCAGGGGGCACATTATATGAATTCCCACAGGGGCATGAATGAGCCCCTGGGGAATATCAGAGGCGGATGGGCGCAGGTGCTGGGCACGTCTGCGCACATCGCCCTCTGAGGGGAACATTATGCACCGCTAACATATACATATATATATGTATGCCCAGTAGGCATGCATATATATTTATGTATACCTGCCACCCTTCCTCAACAAGCAGCATTAGAAGGAACCAGAAAACTTGATAGACAAACCATTAGATAGAACCAACAATGGAGACAAAACAAGAAGGTGAGGTCATAAACACTAGAATCATCCTCCCGTTTAATGACAACTATAAGAGAGTTCAAAAAATCATAAGAAGTCATTGGCACCATATTTTGGGTGACAAGAAGATAGGCCACCTCCTACCAGTTACTCCATCAGTAACATTCACAAAAGCACCTAATTTAGGTCTAAAAATAGCTCCGTCCATTAGAACACCTAAAACAATAACTAATAAAAAGACCATTTTGGGCACTTGGATGAACCTGAAGCTTCCACTCAGAATACCCATACATGGGAGATCAAGGACTGCAACACCGCCGGAGTCATCTACCTGATCTAATGTCCATGCAAGAGATAATATATAGGTAGAACCAAACGCCCAATGAAAACAAGACTGGCTGAACACATAACCAATATAAGAAAAGGATATGACAAACATTGTCTATCCAAACATTATAGAGAGGTGCACAACAAAGACCCACCTAATTTGATCTTCATGGCATTGGAAAGGGTAGATAGACACTGGCGAGGAGGCAATTATATTAAACAGATGTCCAAAGTAGAGTCCCGTCGCATCTATGAGTTTGGATCGATGCTACCAGTTGGATTAAACACAGAGTTGGAGCTCTTTGGGTTCTTGTAGGCTGGGTGCCTCTGATTCGACTCTCACGCCGCAGTCAGGCCGTATATCGGCACTGTGGCGTGGACTCGATCTGGGGCCTCCACCCTATCCCAACTTGATCAACTTGATCAAGTCCATCAAGAAGCTTCAAAAATTACTATAAAAAATTACTACTAAAATGATTACTGACTGTAAGTGGAAGTGGCACCCTTTTTGGTCATTGCCCCGATCTGAAACCCTACCAAAGGAACATTCTTAAGAAAAGTACATAGCCATATTTATGGCTAGAATACTCTAGTGATATTCAGGATTTGAGTCTAAACAATGAATTTCCAGCAATGCAATTGATAAATATGGGCAACCAATAGTTGTACTCATATTTATACTCTTTCGGATACTGAAATATGTAGATTATCCCTAATTATATCTGATTAGATGCTGCTATTCTCATTTTTATTTGTATATTTTATATTTTAACACTTTTTATACGTAATTTGTATGTAAGTACTTTTAAATAGGTAATCTATATAATGTAATGCCCAGAGGTATATATTATATTATAGATGCTATACACCACTATGAGATTTCTCTCTTTTATAATGTTTGTCACTTGTAACACCAATAATCTATACATGCAACCTCGAATATGAGTTTCCTCTATACAAGAGGTTCAGAAGGACTTAATGAACATATGCTGCAAAAAATGCATATATGCAAAAAAGACGCACAAGAGACGCACAAAAAACGCATATGAATCTCCATCCATAAAGAAAATCCAGTTATCCATAGATTTGTGCTGATCTTTGTAATAAAAGGCGGAGGCAAACAGGTAGTGCGGTACCACTGATGAAGGGAAGGAGAGTTCCCGAAACGCGTCTGGTCTGGATCGCACACTTGATAAGAATCACCTCCACAACAACAAGCATGGCCATGCTGAATAACTGAACAAAATAATGCCTCAACGATCATAACTAACATTAAGAATCGAGACAGACATTCTCTTTTCTCATTACACTGGATGAAAGTCACGTGATCCAGGTAAATCCGAAACATCGCTTCAACTCCCGCGAGACTCCGGGCAAGTTGGCTCGAGTAGTACGCAGCGAGACGCCGGCTTTGTCCCGCGCCGCCCGACCCTCGCCAAACTTAACAGAGGCACGGAAGAACAAAAAGGAAGGTAAGAGGAACTTACTCATATAAACCTATAAATCACTGGGACAAGACTGAACAAAACGCAATATATGATCTGCCATGTCATCTATTAATAGTCTTCCTATGGAGACATAAGGAACTTAATTGTATGCGCAACACCATATGGAGTAAAACTACTATCTAAGGTTGCTTGCAAACCAGAGATCAGACTGGACATTCCTATATATATATATATATATATATATATATAAGTTGAGTTCTAACAACAGCACTCTTACCACTCTGTAGTAGCACAGAACTTTTCAGCGAATTATTGTGGGACACAAGGGACTATTCCTACCTGCGATTTTGAAATTTTAAATTTATGTGGATTGTACTTCAATTTTATGTGAATTGTATTTTATTTTATGTTATATACCGTACGTATCAATTTTATGCTATACAAGTATTTTATTTTATGAAGTTTAATTAAACTGTTTTTCCACTAAGACCAAATGTAGAGTGCTCACCCATTACCTTGGTTTCTTATAATATTTATAATTAGAGGGTGGGTGTCCCTCAATTTTGGGTTTTGCAGCACCTTATCCATAATCCGCCCATAGTGAGCCACCGTTTTCAAGTTGTAACTCCAATATTTAGCATAGCTACTATGTGCCAAAATTAACAAGATGTCAGTCCCACATAGGAGGTCCAATAAACAAACAGGGCTTGACACAAATCTGATATAAAGCAAAGAGACAAGCCCTCAGAACAACCTAATCAGGTATAATGTGGCCCTTCATATAAAGTGAAAGGGAGGATTTCACTTACATTGGCGTTTCCCACCTGTGTGCTAGCCAGTCATCTTCATAATATATATGTAGACAGATGACAGATGAAACATACAGAGCAAAATCTACAACCACAATAATTGGATGGATCAAGAATCCGTATTAGATCAGGGCCGGATAAATGCCTGCGACAATGCTGTGGGGGGAGTCCATTTGGCAGCTATGATTATATAGATGCCTATAAAAGGAACAAGTATACTCTCAAAATACCCCACAGACAATCATGGCCCAACAATGTAACGTGCCTAAATCCAAAGCCACTTACATGAGTTATCCCAGTAGTCTCCTGACCCTTACTATGATTCCTCCAGTGCCGATAAGCAATGTAGCCTAGCAGGCCATGTCCCATTTAAATAGGGCGTGATACATGTGTCTATTCCCGCCCTCCAGCGCCCGCAAATGAAGCACGGACGCCGGCCCAGATATTTCCGGTCACGTGGTGTGCCTCAACTACCTCCATTTCCGGTAAATGGAGCACAAGGGCAGGAACCGGAAGTCAACCAACCTAGTTGTCATGCATGCTCACAGTCAGTGGAACGCATATGCGCTCCACCCGATATCTGATCGTACAGCACGGTAAACAAAGCATTATTAGGCCGACATACAAGCTATAGTACCCATTATTCCATCTTCAACTTAGATGTATAGTTAGTTAAAGAGCTACAGGAAAAAAAGGGACACTATATTATGCCTATATAAAAAGGTAGCAGTCAATTAGTTAGATAATAATTCCAATTGCCACCATGCAGGCACTATTCATGACTCTGCCGCCATGCGCGCCATGGCGCACATTCCATAAGACGGCAGATACAGATTCAAAGGGGACACAACTGTACTAATAAAACCTAAATTTGCACAGGAGAAAATATAAGTGATCTTACTACTTATCCAAAATTCCATTGATCGTCACCTATACTGCCCAGGATGCCAGGAGGTTAATGGAGCATTTAATAAACCTAGAGGAATGATATTCTCCTCTGATGATCATGTCTCTAACATTTTGGATGCTTCCTGCATTACAGGCTTGGTTAGGAACCTAATACATAGTTTACTGAAAAGTATCAAATAATTCAACAAGGAACACCCCGGAAAGGGGGAACCAAAAATGTGAAACCCCTCACAAGAAACAGCTGACAGTTAGTCTCTCATTGATGCCAAGAGGGAACTGGGACTGGAACCAATATATCCACTCAGACTACCTTTGGAGGATCCTCTGGTCCCAATCCCCGGTCCTGGGTGACAATGGTACCAATTCTAAGACAGAGAATTTCAGGGCCCTTGGGCCGCCATCATGTGCCTCTAAAATGTGGCATGCCACAGGTGTGGCGTTTTTCTTATAAATGTCATTGACATTTTCACACACCCTTCTTCTCAGTTCCCTGATATTTTTGCCGATATAATCTTTAGGGCATGGACATTGACAAATATATATGGCTCCTCCTGCTCCTGAAGTTCACAAATTCTCTGACTCGAAAAACCTGATTGGTCACTGAACACGTAACTGTTTTGGAGGTGGAGATGAATTCACAAGCCTTGCAAGATCCACATCGGAACATGCCAATCGGTCTGCGGTCAAGCCAAGTACCAGTTCTAGTCGGGGGAACATAGTGGCTATGTACAAGCTGATCCCTCAGGCTTCTTCCTCTCCGATACGTAATACTTGAGTAGTTGGTGACCACATCTGATAGATCGGGGTCCATAGACAAAATAGACCAATATTTGTTCAAAACTTCCTTTACTTGTACATTAGCTGCATCAAAAGTAGATATAAACCGGACCAGGGCTTGTTTCTCTGCATAGAGTTAGTGGCTGTCACTTTTCTAAAAATAGTAGTAGTCAATCTGTCTTCCTGTTTCTGCACCCTGACATCCAAGAACGTAAAGTCTCATGCTGTATCTCATATGTAAATCTCAGGCCTATTTGATTGTCATTAAATTCATTAATCAGGCTTATGAATTAATCTGCCTTCCCTTTCCAGATCACAAAGATGTCAGCTATGTAGTGGTTCCAAAATTATATTTTATCACTCCACCATAAATGGTGATCTGGAAACACCATATTGTCCTCCCACCAGCCCAGGAAGAGGTCGGCATAAGTGGGGGCACAGGGGCTCCCTATAGCCACCCCCTGAGCTGGTGGTAGAATTGTGTGTTGAAGAGAAAGAAATTATGGGTCAGAGTGAATTCAAGCAGATTCAAGATGAACAAATTGTATGCCTTGCTGTGCACACCTCGAGCTTTCAGATAGTACGCTACCACAGTAAGTCCTTTTTCATGAGGAATCAAACTATACAGTGACCCCACGTCAATACTAGCTAATAGACATTCAGGATCAATGTTGAGCGTCTCAATCTTATTGAGAAAATCCATTGTGTCCCTGATGTAGGATGGCAGGGAAAGAACAAATTGTCTCAAGACCTGATCAAGATAAATACCACAATTCTACATTAAAGAACCTACACCAGAGACAATGGGGTGGACTTTGAGGGAGGTAGTCCCTTTTTGGAGCTTCGGTAGTCCATAAAAAGTCGCTATACATGGAGTGTTTGGAAGTAGAAACTTATATTCCGCCATATTTTGTCTATGGACCCCGATCTATCAGACGTGGTTACCAGCTACCCGAGTACTACATAGCTTGGGATCTGCTTGTACATAGCCACTATGTTCTCCCGACTAGAACTGGTACTTGGCTTGACCGCAGACTGATCGGCATGTTCCGATGTGGATCTTGCAAGGCTTGTGAATTTATCTCCACCTCCAAAACAGTTACGTGTTCAGTGACTAATCAGGTTTTTCGAGTCAGAGAATTTGTGAACTGCAGGAGCAGAGAAGCCATATATATTTGTCAATGTCCATGCCCTAAAGATTATATCGGCAAAACAATCAGGGAATTGAGAAGAAGGGTGTGTGAACATTTTGGATGCAGGAAGCATCCAAAATGTTAGAGACATGATCATCAGAGGAGAATATCATTCCTCTCGGTTTATTAAATGCTCCATTAACCTCCTGGCATCCTGGGCGGTATAGGTGACGATCAATGGAATTTTGGATAAGTAGTAGGATCACTTATATTTTCTCCTATGTGAATTTAGGTTCATTAGTACCATTGTATCCACTTTGAATCTGTATCTGCCGTCTTATGGAATGTGCACCATGGCGTGCATGGCGGCAGAGTCATGAATAGTGCCTGCATTGTGGCAATTGGAATTATTATCTGGCTAATTGACTGCTACCTTTTATATAGGCATAATATAGTGTCCCTTTTTCATGTAGCTCTTTAACTTACTATACATCTAAGTTAAAGATGAAATAATGAGTACTATAACTTGTATGTCGGCATAATAATGCTATATTTACCTTGCTGTACGATCAGATATCGGGTGGAGTGCATATGCATTCCACTGACTGTGAGCACGCATGACAACTAGGTTGGTTGACTTCTGGTTCCTGCCCTTGCGTTCCTTTTACCGGAAATGGAGGTAGTTGGGGCACACCACGTGACCGGAAATATCTGGGCCGGCGTCCGTGCTTCATTTGCGGGAATATACACATGTATCAGACCCTATTTAAATGGGACATGGCCTGCTAGGCTACATTGCTTATCAGCACTGGAGGAATCATAGGAGTGGTCAGAAGACTACTGGGATGGCTCATGTAAGTGGCTATGGATTTAGACACGTTACATTGTTGGGCCATGTTTTTCTGTGGGATATTTTGAGAGTATACTTGTTCCTTTATAGGCATCTACAGTTGTTTTCAAAATTATTCAACCCCCACTGAAATTGAGTGTTTTGGCCAGTTTGACATTGATTTTGATCCTTTAAGTCATCTTGTTTACAATTAAATCAAAGAGGCACTTGTAAATCAGACAAATATAACATAACATTTATAATGAAATAACCACAAATGTCTTTTCTGTGCTCACATCATTATCAGTTTTATTCAACCCCCAAGTGACATTCAATCTTAGTACTTAGTACAACATCCTTTTCCAGTTATAACAGCTTTTAAACGTGAAGCATAGCTTGACACAAGTGTCTTGCAGCGATCTACGGGTATCTTCGCCCATTCTTCATGGGCAAAAGCCTCCAGTTCAGTCACATTCTTAGGCTTGCGCGCTGCAACTGCTTTCTTTAAGTCCCACCAGAGGTTCTCAATCGGATTTAAGTCTGGTGACTGCGATGGCCACTTCAAAATGTTCCAGCCTTTAATCTGCAACCATGCTCTAGTGGACTTGGAGGTATGCTTGGGATCATTGTCCTGTTGAAAGGTCCAACGTCTCCCAAGCCTCAGGTTTGTGACGGACACATTTTCATCCAATATCTCCTGGTACTGAAGAGAATTTATGGTACCTTGCACACGCTGAAGCTTCCCTGTACCTGTAGAAGCAAAACAGTCCCAAAGCATGATTGACCCCCCACCATGCTTCACAGTAGGCAAGGTGTTCTTTTCTTCATAGGCCTTGTTCTTCCTCCTCCAAACATAGCGTTGATCCATGGGCCCAAATAGTTCTAATTTTGTTTCATCCGTCCACAGAACACTATCCCAAAACTTTTGTGCTTTGTCCACATGACTTTGGCATACTGCAGTCGACCCTTCTTATTCTTTGGAGCCTGGGAGTTCTGGCATGGAGGCCTTCATTACGCAGTGTGCGCCTTATTGTCTGAGCTGAAACTTCAGTACCCACATCTGACAAATCTTTTTTCAGTTCCTCAGCAGTCACAACGGGACTTTTCTCCACTTTGCGCTTCAGGTAGTGCACAGCAGTCAAAGTCAGCATCTTCTTTCTGCCACGACCAGGTAGCGTTTCAACAGTGCCCTTTGCCTTGAATTTGCGAATGATGCTTCCTATGGTGTCTCTTGGTATGTTTAACATCTTTGCAATCTTCTTATAGCCATTGCCCTTCCTGTGAAGAGAAATCACCTCTTCTCTTGTCTTCCTGGACCATTCTCTTGACTTCACCATGTTTTTAAACACACCAGTAAATGTCTAGAAGGAGCTGAGTATCACAGTCCTTTTAAATCTGCCTAATTGGTGCTTATTATGCTTGATTGCTGCTCCTTGACATCCACAGGTGTTTTCAATACCTGATCGAAAACACTTGAATGAACCTCTGTTCTTAAGAGTGGTAGTCTTTAATGGGTTGAATAATTGTGTCAATGAAGAAATCACAAAAAAAACATTTAATACTGTATTACAAAAACAATTGATGTCATTTAAGGCTACTTTCACACTAGCGTTCAGGGGTCCGCTTGTGAGCTCCGTTTGAAGGCTCTCACAAGCGGCCCCGAACGGATCCGTCCAGTCCTAATGCATTCTGAGTGGAGGCGGATCCGCTCATAATGCATCAGTCTGGCACCGTTTGTCCTCCGCTCCGCTCAGTAGGCGGACACCTGCTTGCAGCGTTCGGGTGTCCGCCTGGCCGTGCGGAGGCAAACGGATCCGTCCAGACTTACAATGTAAGTCAATGGGGACGGATCCGTTTGAAGTTGACACAATATGGCTCAATTTTCAAACGGATCCGTCCCCCATTGACTTTCAATGTAAAGTCAAAACGGATCCGTTTGCATTATCATGAACCAAAAAAAAATAATTTTATAATAACTTTCACACTAGCGTTCGGGTGTCCGCTCGTGCGCACCGTTTGAAGGGGCTCACGAGCGGCCCCGAACGCATCCGTCTGGCCCCAATGCATTCTCAGTGGAGGCGGATCCACTGAGAATGCATCCGCCTGCCAGCGTTCAGCCTCCGCTCCGCTCAGTGAGCGGACACCTGAACGCTGCTTGCAGCGTTCGGGTGTCCGCCTGGCCGTGCGGAGGCGAGCGGATCCGTCCACACTTACAATGTAAGTCAATGGGGACGGATCCGCTTGAAGATGACACTATATGGCTCAATCTTCAAGCGGATCCGTTCCCCATTGACTTTCAATGTAAAGTCTGAACGGATCCGCTCAGGCTACTTTCAGACTTAGAAAATTTTCTAAGTAATAATGCAGACGGATCCGTTCTGAACGGATGCAAACGTCTGCATTATCGGAGCGGATCCGTCTGATGAAACATCAGACGGATCCGCTCCGAACGCTAGTGTGAAAGTAGCCTTAGTTGCATTTGGTTCTTTAAAAAGTCCTTGTAAGATTTCATTCTGAACACAATTACAAGTGTACACTAAATTCCCTAAAACCCTTTACAGCATTGGGGGTTGAATAATTTGGAACACAACTGTATATGACCATAGCTGCCAGATGGACTCCCCCCACAGCCTTGTGACAGGCATTTATCCAGCCCTGATCTAATACGGATTCTTGTTCCATCCAATCATCGAGGTTGTAGCATTTGCTCTGTATGTTTCATCCATCATGTCTACATATATATCATGGAGATGACTGGCTAGCACACAAGTGGGAAACGCCAATGTAAGTGAAATCCTCCCTTTCATTTTATATGAAGGGCCACATTATACCTGATAAGGTTGTTCTGAGGGTTTGTCTCTTTGCTTTATTTTCAGATTCGTGTGAAGCACTGTTTGTTTATTGGACCTACTGACATCTCGTTACTTTTGGCACATAGTAGCTTTGCTAAATATTATATTATATATTGATTAGTCTCCTTGACTTGAATTGACCGGTCCCATATTATTTGGATTATCCGTTTTCATCGTTGTTTTTAATTCATCTTTATATCTATACATCTACTGTATGTATTTACATGTACTATTTTCTCATTTATGTTAGTACTTAAGTAGGGATCCACCCATTATACTGACCCCCTGAGGAACCCAGTGTCTGGGAGAAACGCGTTGGGGTATGAGGACCCATTAGGGCCATCTAGGGTGTGATGGGGTATGAGGACCCGTTAGGGCCATTTAGGGTGTGATAGCCCAGGTACGAGGACAGAGAGTCCCCACAATTAGGGGCTGTCTATGGGCTGAGATACATCATAGGGTGATCTCTGTGGCAGGCGCAGCACTATGAAGTGCCTTTTGCGCTGTGGCATTATAAGAATTTTGGTATCTCTGACTTTTAGTCTAACCAGACTGTCTATTACGCTGTAATTCTTCTAGCGCCATTCTATGGAAACAGTAGGTTTAAAGAGTACACCAAATGCTTGAAATAACTTCAATAAAATATTAACTTCAACTTTTCTTCATATAACACTGCCGCCTCCGCAGCAGATAGTCCATGTACATAACGCGTGTTGAAAAGGTATGATTAAGATGGTGGTTCAACTGTTCAATCTTGTCATTCAACATAAAATGGTGGATATATATTTCTCTTGGGTATCTGTACTCTCACTTTTAAGTTATTTAAGCACTTTATAATCTCTCTGAGAGGTATATCTGAGGTCTAACTAATAGTTCTACTTGCAGTATGCAGTTAGCAGTGACTATTTGCAGATTGGTTGAGTATGATCTGGTATGGTTGTATGCAATTTGGATTGCAATATGGAATCTGAATGCTTGCAATTTTATGCTTGCAATTTTATACAGTATACAGTTCTAATCCCACTACTAACAATATGAATATTATATAACTGTTTTAAATACCTATTTTGGCCTCTTGTTCCCATAAAACTCAGCTCTCAGTTGAGTGAATGTCTCTTCAGCTCCTGTCTCTGGTGAATAATGATTCTAGCAGCAGGAGCTGGGGGAATTCCCAGACAGGCTGTGTGTGAGGCTGGCTGTGATTGGTGAAAACTCTTGCTGTGTGAGAAGCTGGCTGTGATTGGTCTAGACTTCTGCCCAGCAACAACAGATTACCACTATGCTTTCTGTTGTTTCTGCTGTGTCACTGAGCTTACCTTACATTACAAAATGAATCTTAAAGGCATATTATCTTTTTTTGCTTCTGTGAACACAAAATATAACAGTTATATGACATCCAAAACATGATGTCACAGTAAATAACTCTGCTTTTCTCTTTAACACATAAATATATGAACTGTTTTAAGGCTATTAGCAGGTTTAGCTGTATACACATATAAGGCTATACTAGCAACCTAGGACAGGTCTTAGCTGGCCAGCTACACTCCCACCAAAATTACCTATAATTCTATGTTCTTAGTGGTAGGACTTGAACATGAATTTGAGGAATTTTCCATCAGGTTCTCAACTTCCAAGTGTCTTTTAACACTCTCAATTAGAACAACTAACTTCTGTATAGGACGTTCCAACTTGAGTGGAGTAGTAAGACGTATTCCTTTTTTGCCAAGTTTTGAGTCTCCTATTTGTAACAACACTCTTCTTACTAGTCTGTCTTCATCCTTTTAAACTTCCAGAACTTTGGCCAATTTCCATTGACTTCTAGGTAGATCTTCTTCCTTTACTATCTAAGATCTAAGCTCTCTGAAGGTACCTCTGATGGCTATGAAACCTCTTAAGGCGTTGATAAATGCGTCAGGTGACATATCTTCTAACATTTCCAGGTGAATTGCTCTGGAGCTTAGACATATAAATATTAGTCCATATCTCTTGTACTCCTTGCGGTTCTGTTTGGTGATGAATGGGCCAAAACAATCCATTCCGCTATAAAGAAATGGTGGTGATGGGTTTACGCGATCTGCGATTAAATCTGCCATTCTTTGTTCTTCTGTAGGTCTACGTGCCTTTCTGCAGACGGCATATTTACTTATATACTTTGCTATAACTTTGCTTCCTTTCCAAATCCAGTAACCACCTTCTCTCAAACAGCTTTGGGTAAAGTTTCTTCCTTGATGCAAGGATATGTTGTGGTAGTGATCAATAATCAATTTTGTGAAGGTCGAATTTTTGGGTAGAATTGCTGGATGCTTCACTCTGCTAGGTAACGATGCATTTTCCAGTCTCCCTCCAACCTTCAGTATATCGTCCTGCAGAACAAGATTAAGCTTGTACAATGGGTGGTTGTTTGGAAGCCTTTTAGGTTTTTGACAAATTCTCTTCAACTCTTTACTGTAGAATCTCTGTTGAATGAGTCTTATGACTGTTTCTTCAGCTTTCATTCTTTCTTCTACATTCAACAATTCCTTCTTTCTGATTCCCTTTGCCAAACGTTGAATTCGAGCTACTACGTTTATGACTGTATTCCATTTTGAACATCTGGCTAGTCTTTCAAGTATGTCATCTTGACACTTGGCAGCAGTGCTCAATGTTTGTACAACTTTCACTTCTGGATCACCCATAGACAATTCTGTGTAACCTTTACTGGGTGTGATTTCCTTTTCCCAAATGAACTCTGGGCCTGTGAACCAATTAGAATTTTTCAATTCTGTTACATTCAGGCTTCTTCAAGCATGATCTGCTGGGTTATGCTTTGTGTGAATGTGATACCAATGTTCTGGTTTTGTTATTTCCCAAATTTTCTCAACACTGCTGGCAACAAAGATATGGATTCTTCGAGCTTCGTTGTTTATGTATCCTAGGACAACTTGTGAATCTGTCCAAAAATATTCTTCATCTATTTTCAATTCCAATTCTTCTCTCAGAAACTTGCTTACTGATGCTGAAACTACGGCTGCTGTCAGTTCAAGTCTTGGTATTGTCTGAATACTGGTAGGTGCAACTCTCGCCTTCCCCATAACCAGGGCACACTGTATCTTTTCTTCTCCTATTACTCTGATGTAGGAGCACTGACCATAACCATAACTACTGGCATCTGAAAAATGATGAAGTTCTATTTTCTTGTACTTTCCGAAATCATGAGGTACAAAACATCTGGGTATTCGAACTTCTCTCAAGTTTTGCAAGTCTCTTATCCAACACTCCCACCTTGGCCTCAAATTTTCAGGTATGGGCTCATCCCATCCTTACTTCTGTCTGCATAATTCTTGCAGTATTTCTTTTGCTCTGAGGATTACTGGGGCCAAGAATCCCAATGGATAAAATATAGAAGCCACTGCGGAAAGAATGGTTCGATTAGTGACTTTCTCTTCAACAACTTCAAAGAAGAACTTGTCGTTCTCTATATTCCATCCCAATCCAAGTACGTTCTGAACTGGAAGATGATCATAATTGAGATCTACATTCTTCATTGTTGCTGCACGTTCAGAGTCATTGATGGATTCCAGTACCTCTCTGTTGTTTGAGATGAATTTGTGAAGGCGCAGGTTTCCTCTTGCGCATAACTCTTGGCTTTCTTTCACTAGTTTGATTGCAGATTGTAGACTCTAGACTTATGAGACCATCATCTACATAAAAGTTTTTCTTCAGAAAATATGCTGCTGATGGGAAATCCTTTTCATTCTGATTAGCTAGGTACTTCATACTTCATACTTGGCGCAACCTGGAGATGTTGCTGCTCCAAACAAGTATACTTTCATTCTGTATTCTGCCGACTCTGAATCTGTATCTCCGTCCTCTCTCCATAGAAACCTCAGGAAGTGTCTATGTTCATTTTTCACATGAAACTGGTGTAACATCTTTTCAACATCACACATGACTGCTTCAGGATACTGTCTGAATCTACAGAGTACTCCAGGCAGAGTGTTTGGAAGATCTGGTTCTTTTAGTAGATGATCGTTCAATGCAACATCATTGTACTTTGCTGAGCAATCAAATACTACTCTAATCTTATCTGGTTTCTTTGAGTGGTAAACACCTTGATGTGGGATGTATCACACGTCTCCTTTAGGTTTGTTATTAACTTTCTCTGAATGTCCTTCTTCAAGGATGCCTTCCATGAATTTCAAATAATCCTGCTTGAATTTGGGATCTCTTCCTATCTTTTTCTTCAAACATTTCAATCTTGCTAGGGCAAGATTTCTGTTATTTGGCAGGCGAGGTCGCTCTCTAAAAGGTAGGGGCATTTCAATATGACCTTGTTGATTTTGCTGAATATTTTCTTCTAGAGTGTGTACGAACTTTATGTCTTCTTGCGATACACTCTTTTCTTTAGAACTTATGTCTGCAAAGTCGGATTCAAGGATCTTGATTACTTTTGCTGGACTTACAGTTGGTAACTCTTGGACAGATATTCGATGACACAATCCTGTCAACTGTCTTGAGTTTGTGGTCTGCTGTTTTCCTCCAACAAAACCCCATCCTAGATCAGTTTGAACAGTGTAGGGTTCACCCTTTCCTCCTGTGATTACCTTTCGTGGTACCAAGGCTTCGGGACAATTGTAGCCTATCAACAGTCCAACACCAAACTCCTTCAGCGGGGACATTTCATGAGATATGACAGATAGGTGCTCAAATTCATTGACTGTTTCACAGGTAGATATGCGATCTCGATCTAGAGGTAGATCTAATGTGCAGTTTGAATGAAGTCCTCTAACTCTCAGTCCTTCGACCCTTTGACTGTTCACTAATGTGTCTCTCCCCATCATTGTGGTGAGTTTGAGCTTCATTGATCAAGAAATCTGCAAGAAATTACAAGTGACTTCAAAACCAGTGAAGGTGACATCACTCTGGGCATCCAGTAGCGCATAGGCGTATACCTTCTTGTTCCTCCTTTTAGGATTTAATATGCACACTGGTACAACTGCAATGAGCAGGACACTGGGTCAGTGGGGATGCTATGCAGTGGGTCAGGTTATATGTATAGTAGTTCGTGACGCCAATTGCAGCTTGCGCAGGTACTGTAGCAGGGCCCTTTAAGATGTTATAGCTCACGTACCAGGTGAGGAATGCCAGAGGGGGGTAATGTCTCTGTATAGCAGATATGGTAGTGTCAACGGTGTCTCCTACCTTGGTACGGCTGGACTCCTGAATCCTGGCTCACTTGCAATAAATTTGAGTGTGGTCAGTAGGAGTAATTGAGGAATAATTGAGATCCAAACAGGTAATACGATCCATCTTGTCTTTACTTAGTGATTGGCAGCTTTGATCCATACAGGTTACAGCAATAGTCTTGGATCCCAGCAGGTATTGGCAATATGTGGCAGGAATCTATATGTATTCTGCTTCTTATACATATGCCTAGTAGATCTGGCAGGTATCTATCTTCTGCTCTGTCTTTAGTCTGCTTAGTTTGTACCTGACTAGTTGAGGAGGTATTTGGTTTCTCTTGGTCTTGGGATCTGTACTCACAGGACTGCTCGCAGGGTATAATGTCTTCTTCCTGGAGATCTATAGTTCTGTAATTGCTGCTTTCTTGTCACCAGCTGAGGTAGATGAATCAGGCTGGGAAGAGTGATCCTTGGGCCTCAGCCGAGGCTTGGTTCCTAGGTTGGGATCCCTGTTTCTGGGAGCTCCTACTAACACAGCCTTCCCCAGCAGGGGGGCTGGTTCACACTGACTAACTTCCTTCTCCTCCTCATGAGACAGGACATGGGACCAGCCCACTTCTGCTCACACAGGGGAGACTGGGCTGGAATGGACTATTCCAGGCTAGAGATACTAACTAACCATGGTCTGCTACATATTGCTGCCACCTGCTGGTGTACATTGAAATTACAGCAAATATATAATACAGGCCTAAAAATACATATCATGGCAATGCACAGTTAAATCACACAAGATGGTAATACACATATACACCTAACATTATGAAGCAGGGTGACAGAAGTTTAGTGACATACTTCAGGATGTTACACAACCATTGATGTGCCATTGCTTTCTCCTTCCCTCACTCTGCAAGAGAATACCGATACTTTCTTTCCTTCCTCAGTATCTTTAGGTATTGAGGATTTATTTTTCTTTGGACGTTCTTCATGTAGTGGTGTAGGTTGGCGGCGTCCTTTGCAAACGCTGCATGTAGCCTTTTTTTACACTCCTTAGTAACATCCAGCACAAATCTTTTCTTTTCTTCTTGGGACTTCGCCTTCAATTGTTGGCACTTATGTATGGAGTGGTTCTCTCCACAGAACATACACTTGAAGGTAGTCTGAGGATTTGTCGGTTCTGTCTCTCTACTGATCCCAGTAGTGAGTTTGAACTTGCTCTCGTAGGTATCTGAACCTTCAGCTGCTGTGTTGGTTGCAAAGCTAGTTGCTCTTGCACGTCTTATCTCTCTTGCAGGCCTTTCTTCTAAGGATTTTTAAGACGTAAGATGATGTTACTGGATTACATGCTATCCGTGCTTCCTTATTCATGAACTCAGAGAACTCTTTAAAACTTGGGAAGTTCTTACCTAGATCTAACTGTTTTTAGTCACATAGCAATTCCATCTAGAAGCCACTTCTTCAGGTAGCTTAGTTAGCATCCTGTGGTTTTCTAGATAGTCGTTCAGTAATTCCAGTCCTTGAACATGTGGGATGGCATTGTTGCATGCTTGCAGGAAGTCACCATACTTTTTGAGTCTGAAATGTTCTTTAGAACCTATTTTAGGCCAGTTATTCAGTTTCTCTCTAAAGGCTCTTTGTACTAAGAAAGGATGACCATATCTTGCATTCAAATTTTCCCAAGCTTGTTTGTAGGCTTCTTCGTCTTTTCTATAGAAGTTACCTTCAAGAACTTCCTTGGCTTCTCCACCAACATATTTCTGAAGGTAGAATAACTTGTCAACTGGACTGAAGCAATGATGCTCAATGATCATTTCAAAACTTGCCTTCCACTCTATGAACATCAGTACATCTCCTGAAAATACAGTGGGTTCTGGAATGGTAAGTCTAGCTAGGACTGTTCTCTGTGGTCTTACTGGGACATTGGTTGTAACTCTCTCCTGAGCATTGCCATGACATCTAGGAATAGAATCATCCGGTTCTATTTTCTCACTTACTTCTGAATTAGGTGAGTCCTTTTCTTAATTTTTTCTGGTAGAGATAGAGGATAAATTCACACACCTTTTTCCTAACACTGGACTAGGCCTCTCTTTGTTTTTATGAGCAGGGATGGAAGTATAATAACTTATTTTTTCACTACATGCTGGAGATTTCCTTCCATTCTCCTGGGCATATGAAGGAAAGTAGGTGTCTGTTTCTTCTCTTAGTACAGATTTGAACCTATGACTACTCTGACTCATATCCTCCTTATGTACTCTGAGTCTGGCTTCTATTTATATTTTTTTTATAATAAATCTTTATTACAATTTTTACAATATTTAAATTTTGTTCAATATACTGTTATTGCACTTTTTACAGGCTTAGGCTACTTTCACACTAGCGTTCGGGGTTCTGCTTGTGAGCTCCGTTTGAAGGCTCTCACAAGCGTCCCCGAACGGATCCGTAGAGCCCCAATGCATTCTGAGTGGATGCGGATCCGCTCAGAATGCATCAGGATGGCTCCGCTTGGCCTCCGTTCCGCTCAGCAGGCGGACATCCTAAAGCAGCTTGCAGTCCGTCTGGCTGTGCGGAGGCAAACGGATCCGTCCAGACTTACAATGTAAGTCAATGGGGACGGATCCGTTTGAAGTTGACACAATATGGTGCAATTTTCAAACGGATCCATCCCCCATTCACTTTCAATGTAAAGTCTGGATGGATCCGTCTGACTAACTTTCACACTTAGAATTTTTTCTGAACTATAATGCAGACGGATCCGTTCTGAACGGATACCAACGTTTGCATTATAGGAGCAGATCCGTCTGTGCAGACACCAGACGGATCCGCTCTGAACGCAAGTGTGAAAGTAGCCTTACAAACATTGCTCAGTATACAAATAATACATTTATATACTTAATTCCCCACCCCTTACCCTTTGCGTGCCACACTCCTTCTCTAAGGGAGTAGGAAGAAAGAAAAAAGAAAAAAATCCTCTCTTCCCCTCCTCCAATCTCCCCGTCCCACCATCCCTCCCTCCTCCCGTCCCCAGATCCCCGCTTTCCCTCTCCAGGAACTACCTATTTGTATTTTTATTTCTTTTTCCTTTTCTTTCTCCTTTTTTTTCCCTTTCTCTATCCCCTTAACCACTCCTGCTACATCCTAGCAAATCTATATTTTTTCTTATAGTCTACCAAATGAGATTCCGCACTAGCGAGCGCGACTCTAGTGGAACTCTCCCATTCTTTAACCGTGGGGGCCTCCTTCCCCCCCCCCCAGTGTCTAACAATACGTTTCCTGGCCTGGAATAACAGTTTAGATACTATCTCTCGATATTGAGGGGCATCCGCACCGTCCATCACCCCCAATATACATATTTCAAATTGGCTTAGTACTTTAATCCGGTGATATTCCTCTATTTTTTCAATAACTTTTTCCCAGTACTCTTGGACTTTTACACATGACCATAATATATGTACAAACCGGATTCCAAAAAAGTTGGGATACTATACAAATCGTGAATAAAAACTGAATGCAATGATGTGGAGGTGCCAACTTCTAATATTTTATTCAGAATAGAACATAAATCATGGAACAAAAGTTTAAACTGAGAAAATGTACCATTTTAAGGGAAAAATATGTTGAATCAGAATTTCATGGTGTCAACAAATCCCCAAAAAGTTGGGACAAGGCCATTTTCACCAATGTGTGGCATCTCCCCTTCTTCTTACAACACTCAACAGACGTCTGGGGACCGAGGAGACCAGTTTCTCAAGTTTAGAAATAGGAATGCTCTCCCATTCTTGTCTAATACAGGCCTCTAACTGTTCAATCGTCTTGGGCCTTCTTTGTTGCACCTTCCTCTTTATGATGCGCCAAATGTTCTCTATAGGTGAAAGATCTGGACTGCAGACTGGCCATTTCAGTACCCGAATCCTTCTCCTACGCAGCCATGATGTTGTGATTGATGCAAAATGTGGTCTGGCATTATCTTGTTGAAAAATGCAGGGTCTTCCCTGAAAGAGATGACGTCTGGATGGGAGCATATGTTGTTCTAGAACCTGAATATATTTTTCTGCATTGATGGTGCCTTTCCAGACATGCAAGCTGCCCATGCCACACGCACTCATGCAACCCCATACCATCAGAGATGCAGGCTTCTGAACTGAGCGTTGATAACAACTTGGGTTGTCCTTGTCCTCTTTGGTCTGGATGACATGGCGTCCCAGATTTCCAAAAAGAACTTCGAATCGTGACTCGTCTGACCACAGAACAGTCTTCCATTTTGCCACACTCCATTTTAAATGATCCCTGGCCCAGTGAAAACGCCTGAGCTTGTGGATCTTGCTTAGGCTACTTTCACACTAGCGTTCGGGGCTCCGCTTGTGTGCTCCATTTGAAGGGGCTCACAAGCGGCTCCGAACGGATCCGTCCAGCCCTAATGCATTCTGAGTGGATGCGGATCCGCTCAGAATGCATCAGTCTGGCAGCGTTTGGCCTCCGTTCCGCTCAGCAGGCGGACACCTGAACGCTGCTTGCAGCGTTCGGGTGTCCGCCTGGCCGTGCGGATGCAAACGGATCCGTCCAGACTTACAATGTAAGTCAATGGGGACGGATCCGTTTGAAGTTGACACAATATGGCTCAATTTTCAAACGGATCCATCCCCTATTGACTTTCAATGTAAAGTCAAAACGGATCCGTTTGAATTATCATGAACAACAAAAAAAAAAAAATATATATATATATATATTTTTTTTTCATGGTAATGCAAACGGATCCGTTCTGAACGGATCTAAGCGTTTGCATTATAGGAGCGGATCCGTCTGTGCAGATACCAGACGGACCCGCTCTGAACGCAAGTGTGAAAGTAGCCTTAGAAATGGCTTCTTCTTTGCACTGTAGAGTTTCAGCTGGCAACAGCGGATGGCACGGTGGATTGTGTTCACTGACAATGGTTTCTGGAAGTATTCCTGAGCCCATTCTGTGATTTCCTTTACAGTAGCATTCCTGTTTGTGGTGCAGTGTCGTTTAAGGGCCCGGAGATCACAGGCATCCAGTATGGTTTTACGGCCTTGACCTTTACGCACAGAGATTGTTCCAGATTCTCTGAATCTTCGGATGATGTTATGCACAGTTGTTGATGATAGATGCAAAGTCTTTGCAATTTTTCGCTGGGTAACACCTTTCTGATATTGCTCCACTATCTTTCTGCGCAACATTGTGGGAATTAGTGATCCTCTACCCATCTTGGCTTCTGAGAGACACTGCCACTCTGAGAAGCTCTTTTTATACCCAATCATGTTGCCAATTGACCTAATTAGTGTTAATTGGTCTTCCAGCTCTTCGATATGCTCAAATTTACTTTTTCCAGCCTCTTATTGCTACTTGTCCCAACTTTTTGGGGATTTGTTGACACCGTGAAATTTTGAATCAACGTATTTTTCCTTTAAAATGATACATTTACTCAGATTAAACGTTTGATCTGTCATCTACGTTCTATTACAAATAAAATATTGACATTTGCCATCTCCACATCATTGCATTGAGTTTTTATTCACAATTTGTTTAATGTCCCAACTTTTTGGGAATCCGGTTTGTATATCGTCCACCCCAACCTCCCCACATTTTTGACAAGTGAAGACTTTAGGCTTATAGCACTTCATTAACATCTTGGGGGAGTAGTATAGACGATACAATATATTAAATTGAATGATTCTATGTGAAAAATTCCTTGAGACCTTATTTTTTGCCTGTATGGCCAGTTCCCAGAAATCTTCCCGTTGAGGGTTTAGGTCCCTCTGCCATTTGTTCATTAGACTATCGACTGCTCTTCTCTTAGTCTTTTGGTGTAACAAGCATTGATATATTCTTGAGACCAATTTCTTCACTGATGTTAATTTCGTAATATTAGCCAGAGGCTGCGGTAGGGTCTTTATTTGTGTACCTATTCCTATTGACTTATTCAATGCTTGCTTTAATTGAAGATAATAAAACCTTAGATCTATATTTTTCAATTGACAGTTCTCCTTAAGTTTTCCATAGGAAATTATATCCCCCTCTTGCTATACCTGGCCTAGTTTATATATTCCATGAAATAAAATATAGTTCCATATCTGGTACTGATAGACCACCCTCCTTCTCATGGGTGCACAATATTTGTGCCTTTATCCTCGGTTTTTTCCCACGCCATATTAAGTCCGATAGTAAGCTATTTATTATTTTAAAGAATCTTTTAGGGAATATCATCGGTGTATTCCACAAGATATAATTGAGGGAAGGTAGTAGGCACATTTTCACCAAGGAGATACGACCAGCCATCGAGACATACAGTCTTTTCCAGACCTCTATTTTCTTCCTGAGTTCCTGTATTTTTGGTATCACGTTGGTCTGTACGTAGTCCCTGGGGTTTGGAGTAATCTGAATGCCCAAATATTTAATAGATTTATTCATCTTGATTTCCAGCAAACCTGGTCTGAAATTGTTCAGAGGATCAATCGGAATACAAGCTGATTTAGACCAGTTTATTCTAAGGCCAGCATATTTACCAAACTGGTCAAATACTTGAAAAATCCTAGAAAGTGATCCATGTGAACCCACAAATAGCATAATATCGTCTGCATACAAAGCGATTTTTTCCTCATAAGTACCGTATCTAAACCCCACAATTTCTTTATCTTGCCTTATCATATCAGCAAGGGGCTCCATGACTATAGCAAATAGCAGGGGAGAAAGGGGACATCCCTGTCTAACCCCCCTACCAATAGGTATGTTATCAGAATGTTCACCATTCAATATCACCCTTGCAGAAATTTCAGTGTATAGTAACTTTATCCAAGAGACAAATTTATTACCGAATCCCATTTTCCTCAGTGTACCAATCAAAAAGGGCCATTCTATAGTGTCAAAGGCCTTTGAGGCATCTATGGTTACAATCATCCGTTCTCCGCAATTTGTGGGTTCAAGCTGGGTATTCACATAATATCTCATAATATTATCAGTTGTTGTTTTCCCTGACATAAACCCTGTTTAATCCTCGTGAACTAAGTTTGAGACCACACTCTTAAAGAGGACCTTTCACCAGAATAAAGCATCTAAACTAACTATACAGACGTGTAGAGCGGCGCCCAGGGACCCCCCTGCACTTACTATTATCCCCGGGCGCCGCTCCGTTCGCCCTGTATAGCCTCCGGTATCTTCATAGTTAGGCTCCACCCAGGGGAACCTGCCGGGGTCTCTTTCTCCCATGCTGTAGCGCTGGCCAATCGCAGCGCTCAGCTCATAGCCTGAGAGTTTTTTTTTCTCTCAGGCTATGAGCTGAGCGCTGCGATTGGCCAGCGCTACAGCATGGGAGAAAGAGACGCCGGCAGGTTCCCCTGGGTGGAGCCTAACTATGAAGATACCGGAGCCTATACCGGGCGAACGGAGCGGCGCCCAGGGATAACAGTAAGTGCAGGGGGGTCCCTGGGCGCCGCTCTACACGTCTGTATAGTTAGTTTAGATGCTTTATTCTGGTGAAAGGTTCTCTTTAAGCCTGGTTGCCAGAATCCTAGCCAATATTTTATTATCAGTATTAATTAATGAAATAGGGCGATAAGAGTCCATAAGAGCTGGATCCTTCCCGGGTTTTAATATGAGTGTGGAAATAACCAGAATTAGACCGCACTGCTGTATGGGGTTACCCAGATGGGTGCTCTCAGCCCACAGATTCACCCAATCTATAAGCTAAAACAATATTTCAAAGGCGGGTGCCACCAGCCGACTAGGGACCATACCATATTTAAGGTGGCCGGTCTCTATTTGCCGATGGCACTCACCCGTACCATACAACATTGAACTGTAAATATCTTGAACCACAGGAAACCAATATATGATATACAAAGTTTTTTATAAAGTTTTTACATATTTTTAGGAGTTTTAATTGTTCTTAAGATTTATAGACCTCGCCATAAATAAAAGTGGGTCTCATCAAGCGGCTCACAAGCGGCTCCGAACGGATCCGTCCAGCCCTAATGCATTCTGAGTGGATGCGGATCCGCTCAGAATGCATCAGTCTGGCAGCGTTTGGCCTCCGTTCCGCTCAGCAGGCACTTCATTAACATCTTGGGGGAGTAGTATAGACGATACAATATATTAAATTGAATGATTCTATGTGAAAAATTCCTTGAGACCTTATTTTTTGCCTGTATGGCCAGTTCCCAGAAATCTTCCCGTTGAGGGTTTAGGTCCCTCTGCCATTTGTTCATTAGACTATCGACTGCTCTTCTCTTAGTCTTTTGGTGTAACAAGCATTGATATATTCTTGAGACCAATTTCTTCACTGATGTTAATTTCGTAATATTAGCCAGAGGCTGCGGTAGGGTCTTTATTTGTGTACCTATTCCTATTGACTTATTCAATGCTTGCTTTAATTGAAGATAATAAAACCTTAGATCTATATTTTTCAATTGACAGTTCTCCTTAAGTTTTCCATAGGAAATTATATCCCCCTCTTGCTATACCTGGCCTAGTTTATATATTCCATGAAATAAAATATAGTTCCATATCTGGTACTGATAGACCACCCTCCTTCTCATGGGTGCACAATATTTGTGCCTTTATCCTCGGTTTTTTCCCACGCCATATTAAGTCCGATAGTAAGCTATTTATTATTTTAAAGAATCTTTTAGGGAATATCATCGGTGTATTCCACAAGATATAATTGAGGGAAGGTAGTAGGCACATTTTCACCAAGGAGATACGACCAGCCATCGAGACATACAGTCTTTTCCAGACCTCTATTTTCTTCCTGAGTTCCTGTATTTTTGGTATCACGTTGGTCTGTACGTAGTCCCTGGGGTTTGGAGTAATCTGAATGCCCAAATATTTAATAGATTTATTCATCTTGATTTCCAGCAAACCTGGTCTGAAATTGTTCAGAGGATCAATCGGAATACAAGCTGATTTAGACCAGTTTATTCTAAGGCCAGCATATTTACCAAACTGGTCAAATACTTGAAAAATCCTAGAAAGTGATCCATGTGAACCCACAAATAGCATAATATCGTCTGCATACAAAGCGATTTTTTCCTCATAAGTACCGTATCTAAACCCCACAATTTCTTTATCTTGCCTTATCATATCAGCAAGGGGCTCCATGACTATAGCAAATAGCAGGGGAGAAAGGGGACATCCCTGTCTAACCCCCCTACCAATAGGTATGTTATCAGAATGTTCACCATTCAATATCACCCTTGCAGAAATTTCAGTGTATAGTAACTTTATCCAAGAGACAAATTTATTACCGAATCCCATTTTCCTCAGTGTACCAATCAAAAAGGGCCATTCTATAGTGTCAAAGGCCTTTGAGGCATCTATGGTTACAATCATCCGTTCTCCGCAATTTGTGGGTTCAAGCTGGGTATTCACATAATATCTCATAATATTATCAGTTGTTGTTTTCCCTGACATAAACCCTGTTTAATCCTCGTGAACTAAGTTTGAGACCACACTCTTAAAGAGGACCTTTCACCAGAATAAAGCATCTAAACTAACTATACAGACGTGTAGAGCGGCGCCCAGGGACCCCCCTGCACTTACTATTATCCCCGGGCGCCGCTCCGTTCGCCCTGTATAGCCTCCGGTATCTTCATAGTTAGGCTCCACCCAGGGGAACCTGCCGGGGTCTCTTTCTCCCATGCTGTAGCGCTGGCCAATCGCAGCGCTCAGCTCATAGCCTGAGAGTTTTTTTTTCTCTCAGGCTATGAGCTGAGCGCTGCGATTGGCCAGCGCTACAGCATGGGAGAAAGAGACGCCGGCAGGTTCCCCTGGGTGGAGCCTAACTATGAAGATACCGGAGCCTATACCGGGCGAACGGAGCGGCGCCCAGGGATAACAGTAAGTGCAGGGGGGTCCCTGGGCGCCGCTCTACACGTCTGTATAGTTAGTTTAGATGCTTTATTCTGGTGAAAGGTTCTCTTTAAGCCTGGTTGCCAGAATCCTAGCCAATATTTTATTATCAGTATTAATTAATGAAATAGGGCGATAAGAGTCCATAAGAGCTGGATCCTTCCCGGGTTTTAATATGAGTGTGGAAATAACCAGAATTAGACCGCACTGCTGTATGGGGTTACCCAGATGGGTGCTCTCAGCCCACAGATTCACCCAATCTATAAGCTAAAACAATATTTCAAAGGCGGGTGCCACCAGCCGACTAGGGACCATACCATATTTAAGGTGGCCGGTCTCTATTTGCCGATGGCACTCACCCGTACCATACAACATTGAACTGTAAATATCTTGAACCACAGGAAACCAATATATGATATACAAAGTTTTTTATAAAGTTTTTACATATTTTTAGGAGTTTTAATTGTTCTTAAGATTTATAGACCTCGCCATAAATAAAAGTGGGTCTCATCGGAGATATCTCATCACCGTTGTATGGAATAAGAATATAGGACTCACAATTTATCAACATGAAGGCATCAATTATAGGTTTTTTACTTTTTTATAGTATTTATATACATTTTTGGGATATATATGGGGTATTTATGTATTAATATAGCTTAAATGATTGTTTCCAATGAAAACGCAATGAAAACACAATAATACCGCATATGCGTTTTTTCTGATATTTTGCATTTTTTGGTGCAATATGAACCACAGAATGTATTGAATTTGCATAATGAAAATTACTGTGGAATATATTGTTTTTATTAGAGAAAAGAGTATTGTTTGATCCAAATGGAGTCCATGATAAAAATCCATTACAGAGTTTAAGGAAAACCGGATCCATTTCCCATTTTGCATGTTTCTAATTCTCCTATAAAAGGAGAGGCATTATGGAGGGGAGGTCAACCACTGATGAAGGGGCCACTTAGAGCCCCGAAACGCGTTTGGTACTGGACCACCCCTATTCAACACAAGGACCACCAGCTTTCGCAGCTTCGAACCCTTTGGAGAAAAATTTATCGAGGGTATACTGCATGCATCTGTGGATCCGCGAATTGTAAAGAAACTACTGGCGCCAGTAAGTGAAAACTTGAATCCGTTGAAGCAAAGGACATTATTTGTCGAAATTTCCTCGAAATCTTTTGGATAATCTTTTGGATAAGTCATACATTACTATTCCACATTAAAGTCGATACTCACGTGAACAAGCAGTAGCGGAAGATCGTATTGGGATTAACACGCGGGACTGTCGATTGGATTCGCCCACGTACATTTGTTTCGTGAGTAGACAATACAAACATAGATGGAATAAGTATTTGCGATGAAAACTATAATCGACACATAGTCCTATCTGAAGATTTATCTTGATGTTGCAACTTGCCTACTAAACAGACTAACTAAAATATAGAAAAATTCGGACAACTCATAACTATATGTATTATTTTGGACATTGGATCGAATATTTATAAATAATCTCGAATATAATATCACTTTTCATTTTGTGATTATTTATGCGAAATTTTGGACATTGGATACAAATATAAATAACCATTGTGTTTTATAGGAATTCTGTGGTTTTAACAATTCTCGAATATTTTGAATTGTTTTTATTGTTTTTATTGTCTGTAGGTACTATTTTAGTCTGGCCAGACCTGTTATTTGATTGTATTGCTATTTTATTATCACTATAGGATTTTATTTAATTAAGTGCCACTTACTCCAGATATAGAGAGTGCCCAGCCCTTTCTTTGAAATATTTTAATATGAGTGTAATTAAGGCTTCTTGTAGGGTGTCTGGCAGTTTCCCTATCTGCTTCGAGGTCTCCCACATCATAAGCAGTTTTGGTATTAATATTTCTTTATATTGGGCGTATACCTCAAAAGGAATACCATCTATTCCTGGGGCCTTGTTTTTGTTATTCTGGATAATGTTTCCTTCACTTCTAAAGAGGTTAAGGGAACTTCAAGGGATTCACTTTGGTCTATTGTTGGCCTAGAGATAGTAATTTCGTGCAAAAACTATTGTATCTGTTCCGTACTTTTGTTTATCTTACTGCTGTAAATATCTGCGAAATACTCTTTGAGTAGTTATTTTTTGGCCCTTTGTTCAGTAGTCTTATGTCCCAATTCGTCACATAGACAGTGAATATAGCTTTTTTTTTTTTTTTAACCGCTATGAGGGCTGCTAACTTTTTCCCCGGTATGTGTGCGTGAATGTAATTATCCCTAACATTATTTTCTTTTTGATGTTCCGCCAATATAAACAGTTTCTCCTTTAATTTTGTGTTTTTTTCTATCCACGCCATATAGTTTTGCTCTGTGGGATTCTCAACATATTTTTTTTTCATATTTTTCCGTCTCTTTTTCTAAATTAGTTATTTTCTTTCTTATTCCCTTTTCATATATTACTGTATATTTAGTAATGATCCCTCTAATGCAAGTCTTTGCAGCCTCCCATACCATATTCACTGCCGCTGATCCATCATTCATATCAAAAAACTCTATTATTTCTTTCAAGATCTTACTGTGTATATCCATCATATTTATCCATCCTATATTTATATTCATCCCCCTTTTTTTTAAAATTGTTTTTATATTTATATTAATTGGGTTGTGATCAGAAAATCCCCGTTGTCCATATTTCACCACTTCAATATCTAGTAAGCCTTTATTATTTGCGAATACTAAATCAATCCGTGATAAACTCCTGTGAGTTTTTGAAAAACATGAATATTTTCTTAAATTTGGATGCATAACCCTCCAAATGTCAATCCAACCCATCTCCTCTGTGATTTTTTTTAGTTTAGAGCCCATACAGGGAGCTTGAATCTTACCTACTCTACATATATCCAATCTTGTATCCATTACATTATTAAAGTCCCCAAAAACTAAAAGTGGTTTATCCCCCACGTTAAGTGCAATATCATGTATTTTTAATAGGACGTTGATTTTAAAAGGTGGCAGTATTTACACACTTGCAATTAACCATGCTCTACCTTCCAATATATAGACGAGCAAAACATAACAGCCCTCCTTATCTATGACTGAATTTATTATTTTTATGTCTATATCCTGATGTATTAATATGCTCACCCCTCTTGCATATGATGAATACACTGAATGGAAGGAATATTGCATCCACGACATGAAGACCCCGACCATCGTCTCGCCCGTCAGATGTGTTTCTTGCAAGCAGACTATAGCAGGGAGAAACCTATGTATTGCATCAAAAACCGCAACTCTCTTTATACCCCTGCACAGCCCCCTAATGTTCCATGAGACAATTCTCATATATTTTTATTCTTAAGTCTGCCCTTTTTCAAAATATTGTTTGGGACCCCCAGGGGCGGGAAGGAGAAGAGGAGGACCAAGCGGGAAAGGGAGAGAGGAAGAAAAAAAATAAAAAAGCACACAAGACCCTACCGCCCCTCCCCTGAATAAGCCAGGATAGCATCAGCCCTGGTTCTCTAACTTAGCATTCCCCCCTCACAGTCTGCGTCCAATCCAATACCACTCAGCCCTTTATCTTTTCTTTGGCCCATTCCCTGGCCGCTTCTGCTGTATCAAAAAAACAAGTTTTATTTTCCCATTCAATCCTCAGCTTAGCCGGAAACATCATAGAATATTTTATATTTTTTACACGCAGTATCTTTTTCACATCAACAAACTGACTTCTTTCATTTACCATTTCCTTTGCATAATCTGAAAATATCATTTTTTACCGTTCCTAGATACTGCAGCCTCCCTCTCTGCCTTACCCTTCTTAATATTTCTTCCTTATCCCTGACTGATAGTAGGTTAAGGATAATTGCTCTCGGTCTCATTCCTGGTGGAGGTATTTTTGCTGACAATCTATATGCCTGTTCCACAAAAGTTTTATATTCCGAGATGGCCTGACCCAGTTGTTCCCTCAACCATGTTTGAATAAAGGCGCGGGGGTCTTGCCCCTCTACGCCCTCTGGGATCCCCAGACATCTCAGATTGGCCCTCCTAGACTTGTTTTCTAGGTATACTAATTTATTTTTCATTTCCCTGTTTTCTTCTTTTAAACCTTCTTTTTCCTTGACCGTTTTTTGCAATAAATCCTCCACTGCTGATGTCCTTTTCTCAAATTCTATCGTCCTATCTTTATATTTTTGTACGTCAGTTCTAAGAAGCCCCACTGACTCCCTAATATTCCCAACCTGGAGAGAGAGGTCCTGTATCGCCTTACAATTTTTTTTTTATTTCTTGGAATATATCCTGCAGGCTTGGAGCCTGCTCCTCTTTTTCAGAGGCATTTTCCTCTATTTCCTTTGATTGTTTATTGCCTCTCTCCCCAGGCTGCAAACCTACCCCAGACGGCGGCAGGCCAGGGTTCTCCTTCACAGGGGATTCACCCTCCTGACCCGCAGTCGTCTCCTCTCTTTTTCTTCCCGTGGGGCTAGTCTGTCCACGCATATTTGTCAAGAATAGCTGTTTAGATCTTTCCACTTTTTTTGGCATTGGGGAAATTGAAGTATTTAGCTCCAATTGCCCCTTAGCCCTTTTCTCTACTCCCTGTCTCGCCATCCCCTCTCCTCACCTCTACCTGAGATATCCCTTTTGCCTTTCCCACTCTTCACCCTCCCCTCCCCCCTCCCCCAACACTCCAGAGTATTCTTTTGTTGTAAATATACAAGGGGGGGGGGAGAATCTAACCAAGCGGCCCTCAAAAATTAGATTAGTTAGTTAGTTGATTAGAAGCTTTACAGTTCGAAATAGTTAATGGCTTAGGGGTCACCATCAATCCGTTCACTTCTTCCCCATATAGCATTTGGTATTCCAAAAGCAGCCTTCACAATTTACATCAGCTTCAATTGGAGATTGATCGTCCGTATCAAATATGGATTAGTGCGGAAAAAAAGGGTTAGTAATCAATAATCCTTCCTCTTTAAACCACCAGCCGTGACACTTTATCTTGCCCAACATCCACTGGGCAAAATCATATATGTCGTCTCAGTTTTATTGTTGTAGTCTCTAGTTGACCAGCCACCGCCGCCCCTGCCCGCCTACGGACCGCACAGCAGCGACACATCCTCCACTCTTCCTTGACCTGGAGACTTTCTATCCACAGCGCTCCTCCACCTCTGCCGAATACCAGGTTCCCGTTACCATCCACAGGGGAGGGGGGGAGGGACCACTCAGAACCCCTATATGTATTTTAGGCCTGATATCGTGGCCCCCTCAATTCCTCCCACCCACACCCTCACCCAATATTGCATCCGCTGTTACAAACGCAGCTCAGTCAGGAAAGATAAGAGCATGTGTGTATCTCACTACTGTTCCAGGCAGCAGAGGAAAGGAAGGAAAGAAGCGCTCACGCCATCCAAATCAGTCCCTTCGCTTCTAGGTCTCACATGTAGGTCCGCACATCACCCAGTCCATACCGAAAGAGACAGCAGAATCAGTGGGCAAGGCAGCAGTAGATAGCAGGACGGTGCTCTGGCAAACATCAACCAGAGCAAAATCGGAGGCGTTAGCAGGAGCAACTCCAGACATCCATCCGAGCGCCACCCTGGGTAATAGCTGGATCCTCCCTAGAGCAGCGAGGCTAAGAGCGTTCGCACATCAGTGGTTGCAGCGGCTTCAGAGTTCAGACCCGGCCGGCTTCACATCGGGCTGGGTGCTCAAGCCGGAGGGGGTGTGCGCACCTGACCTACGTGCATCCGCATGCATGCTCCTCCCTCGTTCCTGAACCTATAGTCTGGCTTCTATGATCTTAACTTCTTTCTGCCTTCCAAGACTTTTCATCTGTTGGCGCTGTGCCTCGATTTCAGCTTCCATCTGATGGCGTTGTGCATCCTTTTCAGCCATCAGTTGGCGTTGCGCCTCGATGAAAGCTTCCATTTCAATTTCTGCTCTTTTGACAGCAAGTTGTTCAGCTAATTCCTTTCTTTTGGCTGAAGTATTTGAGGACTCTGATATATGGGTGGCACTTCTGCCAGCGAAAGAAGTCACACTGGAGATTGTGGTACCACCTAAGGATCTAGCATAGGCTCTCATAAAAAGCTCATTCATTCTACTTCTTGCTTTAACTTCATCATAGTTTTCTGCAGATGATACTTCTCTCATGAGATTTACCAAATCTTTAGTGACCGCAGTACATGTGTCCATGTTCCTTACAATATCCTGGGAAGGTGTCATAAATGACCGCAGGTTGACATATGCTGCCATATGCTCTGATTCAGATTCTTCTACCGTCTCTACCATATCACTCAAGTTCCCTTTTATACTTTCTTGCTTTAGCTTTTTACGAATGTCTTTAATGTATAATTTCCATTTATCATACATGCTGGCGAACTTTTTTCCTTTCAGTGCTGCTTCTTGCTCCAAATTTTCCAGCATCTTTGGGGTCAGTTTTTTACTTCATCTGCTTGGGCTATATTTGTTTGAGGCAAGACTAATGCTATATCAGAGTCTTCTACCTCAGACAGGTTCCCTTGCTCTTCAACTTCTACTCTATCTATCTTTGCATCCTCTAACAGTGGCATGGTAATACTAGGCTCAGACATTTTACTTTAAATGCAATACTGACAATCAATACGAATATTAAGAGTCCTTTCTCTATAAATGCAATACTGACAAATGCAAAAATAAATGACTGTCACTATAAATACAACAGCGATAAATGCAGGCAATACATGACTTTCACTTTAAATGCTTTAGAGTCTGTGCACTACAAACTGTCCTTTGTTTTTATTTAAAGTCTCTTATTTCTGAACACAAAAAATGTCTCTTTATGCCAAAGCCTATATGCAATGATAAGTAATGAAAGGAAAGCTCTGACCTTATTCTGAAGAGCAGGAACAAATGTCAATCTTAAGGGAGACTTTTCTTGATATGATGCGTTGCTTGCGCTGACTTGCAATGCTCTGTGATGACTTGCTATGCTCTGTGCAGACTTGCGATGCGCTGGCTTGGATACGCTGCTGCAGACTTTGGGCCTAGTGGCGGGAAACTAGCTGGCTGCAGTATGTGGTCTCTCCGTGGATAGCGGTGCAGGCACTCTAGCTCCTGACTTTGGCCTCCCACCATGCATCTGTTTCTCTCTCTAGGGATCGCAGGAGGATTGCCGCTCTTTCTCTGACTATTTTGCCTTTGCCGTTCTGCCACTTTAAGAGTCGGCTTCAGTTTGGCTAATGCACCCGTTCTATGGTTTCTATGGTAGGTCCGCTGAGGTGTCTTTGCTTGCTCACTCAGGGAACAGTTGCTGCGCAGCGGTATATGCTGGCGCTCTGCTGCTCTAATGCGCTCTTTACTGTGCAAGTGTAACGCACCTAGTTGATCAGTTAGGATCTCAACTGCGGAAGCAATGGACATCCACTATTATCCCACCGCCCTTGTTTTTGGCTGTGGGATTCGCGGTTACTCAGTATGTACCCCAGGCGTCTCTCTCAGTCTTGGGCGGAGAGTTTGGGGTAACAAAATCATTTACCGCTATCCATCTAATTAGTTACTGCTGGAAAGGAAGGTCCCCCAGTATTACAGGAGTCACAAGCTAGTATAAGCTTGTGCACAGTTCAGAGTTAGTATATAGTATGCCCTCAGTTTAGTATATAGTATACCATAGGTTCAGGGTTAGTATATAGCATGTCCTCAGTTTAGTATGTAGTATGCAGTAGGTTCAGAGTTAGTATAGCATGTCCTCAGTTTAGTATATAATATGCAGCAGGTTCAGAGTTAGTATAGCATGTCCTCAGTTTAGTATATAATATGCAGCAGGTTCAGAGTTAGTATAGCATGTCCTCAGTTTAGTATATAATATGCAGCAGGTTCAGAGTTAGTATAGCATGTCCTCAGTTTAGTATATAATATGCAGCAGGTTCAGAGTTAGTATATCATGTCCTCAGTAGGGATGAGCGAACCCGAACTGTATAGTTTGGGTTCGTACCGAATTTTGGGGTGTCCGTGACACGGACCCGAACCCGAACATTTTCGTAAAAGTCCGGGTTCGGGTTCGGTGTTCGGCGCTTTCTTGGCGCTTTTTGAAAGGCTGCAAAGCAGCCAATCAACAAGCGTCATACTACTTGCCCCAAGAGGCCATCACAGCCTTGCCTACTATTGGCATGGCTGTGATTGGCCAGTGCAGCATGTGACCCAGCCTCTATATAAGCTTGGGTCACGTTGCGCTGCACGTCACTCTGCTGATTCAAGCATAGGGAGAGGTTGCAGCTGCGACGTTAGGGCGAGATTAGGCAGATTAACTCCTCCAAAAGACTTCATTCTGTGATCGATCTGCAGCTGTGGATCATTGAAGTGCTAATATTGACTTGCTCACTTTTTTGAGGCTGCCCAGAGCGTTTTTAGATCACTTTTTTTCTGGGGTGATCGGCGGCCATTTTGTGACTTGTGGTGCGCCAGCACAAGCTATCACCAAGTGTATTTAACCATCAATAGTGTGGTTATTTTGTGCTATATCCTACATCAGCTGCAGGCTGAGCCTGTGTCACCGAAGTGCATTTAACCATCAACAGTCTGGTTATTTTTTGGCCATATACTACATCTGGTGCAGGCTGAGCCTGTGTCACCGAAGTGCATTTAACCATCAACAGTCTGGTTATTTTTTGGCCATATACTACATCTGGTGCAGGCTGAGCCTGTGTCACCGAAGTGCATTTAACCATCAACAGTCTGGTTATTTTTTGGCCATATACTAAATCTGGGGCAAGGCTGAGCCTGTGTCACCCAAGTGCATTTAACTATCAACAGTGTGGTTATTTTTTGCCCATATACTACATCAGGGGCAAGTTGAGCCTGTCACCCAGCGCCTAAAAAATAGACCTGACATTTCTATTCAACCAAATCTGTACTGTTTTAGCTGGTCAAGTTATTTGTAGTGACCGTAAAAGCACACTTTTTGTTCTGGGTTGAAAAACTATTCCCAAATTTGCCATTCTCAAAATAACTAGTTTCTGGTATTTGAGGCCTACTTGAAATCTATCCCAAAAAGGATATCTTACATTGAAGGTGCTGATAGTGTCATTCAGAAAAACCTAAGACACACGCTACCGTGCAGATAGAAGTCTGATTCTGTGATTAAACCTATACCTGTCACACAGCGCAAAAAAAAACGGGCCTCACATTTCTATTCAACCAAATCTGTACTGTTTTAGCTGGTCAAGTTATTTCTAGTGACCGTAAAAGCACTTTTTTTTTTCTGGGTTGAAAAACTATTCCCAAATTTGCCATTCTCAAAATAACTAGTTTCTGGTATTTGAGGCCTACTTGAAATCTATCCCAAAAAGGATATCTTACATTGAAGGTGCTGATAGTGTCATTCAGAAAAACCTAAGACACACGCTACCGTGCAGATAGAAGTCTGATTCTGTGATTAAACCTATACCTGTCACACAGCGCAAAAAAAAACAGGCCTCACATTTCTATTCAACCAAATCTGTACTGTTTTAGCTGGTCAAGTTATTTCTAGTGACCGTAAAAGCACTTTTTTTTTTCTAGGTTGAAAAACTATTCCCAAATTTGCCATTCTCAAAATAACTAGTTTCTGGTATTTGAGGCCTACTTGAAATCTATCCCAAAAAGGATATCTTACATTGAAGGTGCTGATAGTGTCTGTCACGAGGGTATCAAGAGCCACGTCTGACTCCGTTATACCCGGGGTCAGGAAGTCGCAGCGGGTGGCTGCGCGCTCTATATCTAAAGATCACGGTGTTTCTTAGTGATTGTTTTCTGTGTTTGCCTTGCTATCCTTTTTGTCTCTCTCAGGGATCCGTAGCTTCTCCTCCTCAGCTGTTTCTTGTCTGCCACTCCCTACCTCCTTATATTCTCCCCTCACACTTCTCTAGTTGCCAGTTATAGAGCTTCCTGCCTGGACATCTATACTGACCCACTGGAGTGGTTTATCCTGGTTGTCGTTCCTGTGTGCTACCCTCCGGATCCCTGTTTGGCTTATTGTTGTCTCCTGTTGTCGCCCACCTGGGAATATATGTTGAGTCTGTCCTCCCCTTGGTGTTTTCCCTTAGAGTTAGTGGTGCGGACTAGTGTTCCCATCGCCCTGTTCACTACCTAGGGCTCAGCTCAGGGAAAGCCAGGGCTTTAGGCACGTGATCGGCGTACGGGTGAGGAACCCGTCTAGGGACGTCAGGGCAGCCAGGTGCCAGCCGCCAGGTGAGTCAGGGGTCACCATCTTCCCTCTCACTTGGGCAGGGCCTTCCTCGTTCCCTCCCTCTGTGTCACGTATGTGATAGCCACGCCGACCGTTATATTATAACTGGCCCTTACTTTTTGAGAAAAAATAAAAATAAAATTTATATAATTTTTTGTTTGTTATTTTTTTTTCTCTCTCTACTTAGAATCCAATATGGATCCTATTGATGCCTTGGCAGAACAGCTTCAAAGCCTGTCTTTGGAGGTGGCAGGATTGAAGGCGTCTGTTCTCAAACAACAGCAGCAAATGCAGCAGACCGCACCCCCAGCGGTTGCTATGGGTAACCAGGTTGTCACTGAACCCAAGGTTGCTCTTCCCGACAGATTTTCTGGGGGAAGGGACAAATTTGCGACGTTCCGTGAGGCCTGCAAATTATATTTTAAGTTGCGCCCTTACTCCTCAGGTCATGAAGAACAGCGGGTAGGGATTGTCATTTCCCTGCTTCAGGGGGATCCGCAATCCTGGGCGTTCTCGTTACCCCCTGGTTCTCAGGCTCTTCGGTCAGTGGAGGGATTTTTTGGGGCTTTGGGTCTCATATATGATGACCCAGACCGAGTCGCCTTGGCTGAGTCGAAGTTACGGAGACTCCTACAGGGAGATCGGTCAGCAGAGGAATATTGCTCAGAGTTCCGTAGGTGGGCTACGGATACTCAGTGGAACGACCCGGCTCTCAGGAGTCAGTTCTGCTCTGGGTTATCTGAAAGGGTTAAGGATGCACTGGCGCTGTATGAGACCCCCCTTTCCCTTGATGCTGTTATGTCCCTCTCTATCAGAATAGATAGACGTCTTAGGGAGAGATCGAAAATTCCGGAGCAATTGGTTACCTCTCCCAAGCAACAGTCAGCCTGTACTGACTTAGATGAGCCTATGCAGCTAGGCGGAACTTCTCGTCAGGTCTGTCCTCCCGAGGTTCGCCGTAGGGGGGGGGCTTGTTTTTTCTGTGGGGGGAGGGGTCATTTCATTAATGTCTGTCCCTCCTTTCTCAAAAACAAAAGACCGTCGGAAAACTACTAACCCCGGGCTGTACGGAGGATGTCAGCCGGGGGGTATACGTTTCCTCCATACGAACATCTCAATTTGTGTTACCAGCGGTCATTGTTTTTGGTGTCAAGACGGAGTCTATTTCTGTTTTTCTAGACAGTGGAGCAGGGGTAAACTTGATTGATGCCCATTTTGCCCGCACTATGGTTTGTCTCTCTGTACGCTGCAGAGACCTATTCCCGTATTCGTTATAGATTCTGCTCCTCTGTCTCAGAGAAACCTCACCCACATTGTTCGTAATTTACACCTTCGGGTAGGGGACCACCATAATGAGTGTCTTTCATGTTACGTTCTGGAGGGCCTTCCCTCTCCGGTGGTATTGGGTCTTCTCTGGTTGGTAGCGCACAATCCAGTGGTGGATTGGCAGGCCAGGGAGATATTGGAGTGGAGTGAGCATTGCAGAGAGAATTGCTTAAATAACAATTGCTTAATCGCCTCCATAGCTTCCCTACCTACATTTATTTCGGACTTTGAGGACGTTTTTTCTGAAAAGGGTTGTCAGAAACTATCACCTCATCGTCCTTATGATTGCCCGGTTAACCTGATTCCCGGGACAAAATTACCCAAGTCCAGGTTGTATAATCTTTCGGGTCCCGAGAGACAAGCCATGAAAGATTATATCTCCGAGAGTCTGGCTAAGGGACACATCAGACCCTCTTCTTCACCCGTGGCTGCAGGGTTTTTCTTTGTTAAAAAGAAAGATGGGGGCCTGCGTCCTTGCTTAGATTTCCGTGAGTTAAACCAGATAACCATCCGTGACCCATACCCTCTTCCTCTCATTCCTGACCTTTTTAATCAGATTGCGGGTGCTAAGTGGTTCTCCAAACTTGATCTTAGGGGGGCCTACAATCTGATTCGTATCAGGGAAGGGGATGAGTGGAAGACAGCTTTTAACACCCCTGAGGGGCATTATGAAAATCTAGTTATGCCTTTCGGTCTGACCAATGCCCCTGCTGTCTTCCAACATTTCGTTAATGATATTTTTAGTCATCTCATCGGCAGGTTTGTAGTCATATACCTAGATGATATCTTAATTTATTCGGCTGATCTGAAAACACATGAGGTGCATGTCAGGCAAGTACTGCAGGTCCTACGGACGAATAAATTATATGCGAAAATTGAAAAATGTGTCTTCGCTGTTCAGGAATTACAGTTCCTGGGATATCTATTATCTGCTTCAGGTTTCCGCATGGATCCTGGGAAGGTCCAGGCAATTTTAGATTGGGATCTTCCTGAGAACCTTAAAGCCCTACAACGGTTTTTGGGTTTCGCTAATTTCTATAGAAAGTTTATTAAAAATTATTCAGTGATCGTTAAACCCCTTACCGACATGACTAGGAAGGGGACGGATTTTTCCAAATGGTCTGACGCCGCTAAAGATGCATTTTCCTCTCTAAAGGAGAGGTTTACCTCAGCACCTGTTCTAATTCAACCTGATGTCTCCCAGCCTTTTATTGTCGAGGTAGATGCGTCAGAGGTGGGAGTGGGAGCTGTATTGTCTCAGGGTCCGTCTCCTGGCAAATGGCGTCCTTGCGCTTTCTTTTCCAAAAAATTATCTTCTGCGGAGAAGAATTATGATATTGGAAATAGGGAACTGTTGGCGATTAAACTGGCGCTTGAAGAGTGGCGTCACTTCTTAGAGGGAGCAATCCACCCCGTCACGGTGATTACGGATCACAAGAACCTTCTGTACCTAGAATCGGCTAAGCGTCTCACCCCTAGACAAGCTAGGTGGTCGCTATTCTTTACCAGATTTAACTTTGTAATCACCTATCGTCCTGGGGCAAAAAATACCAAGGCAGACGCATTATCTCGTAGTTTCCCTGGAGGGGGTAATGTTTGTGATCCGGTACCTATTTTACAAAGAGGAGTGGTTGTCTCTGCTGTACACTCTGTTCTAGAGGGAAAGGTGTTAGAGGCTCAGGGGGACGCCCCGGCCTCTTGCCCCTCAGAGAAATTGTTTGTACCGTTAAACCTGCGTCTTGAATTATTAAAAGAACATCATAATTCGGCACTTGCTGGACACCCGGGTAGTAAAGCAACCTTGGAGCTTTTATCTCGTCGTTTTTGGTGGCCAAGTTGCGTCAGGATGTAATGGATTTCGTGTCTACTTGTTCTACTTGTGCACGCGCGAAAGTCACTCATACACGTCCAGCAGGGTCTTTATTGCCACTTTTCATCCCCAATAGGCCATGGACACATCTGTCAATGGATTTCATCACTGACTTACCGTTGTCGGCGGGTAAAACAGTTATCTTGGTAGTTGTAGACAGGTTTAGCAAAATGGTACACTTTATTGCGCTACCCGCACTTCCTAATGCTAAAACTCTCGCTCAGGTGTTTATCAGTGAAATCGTGAAGCTTCACGGGGTCCCTTCCGATGTGGTTTCGGATCGGGGAACCCAGTTTATTTCTAAGTTTTGAAAAGCTTTTTGTTCCCGTTTGGGGGTTCACTTGTCCTTTTCCTCAGCTTTCCATCCTCAGTCGAATGGACAGACTGAGCGTACCAACCAAAACCTAGAAACATATTTAAGGTGTTTTGTGTCTGAAAACCAAGAGTTGTGGTCATCATATTTACCGTTAGCTGAGTTTGCCATAAATAATCATTATCAGGAGTCCACTGGCAAGTCACCATTCCTTGGTGCATACGGTTTTCATCCCCAATTTTGTACTTTCAAAGAGGGGGGGTCTTCTGGGGTTCCCGAAGAGGAAAGGTTTTCTTCATCTCTTTCATCGGTATGGCAGAAGGTGCAAGTTAACTTGAAAAAGATGAGTGGTAAATATAAATGCATGGCCGATAAGAAACGGTCGCCAGGTCCGGACCTAGGAGTGAATGACTATGTGTGGTTGTCTACTAGGAATATTAAGTTGAAGGTTCCTTCTTGGAAACTGGGTCCTAGGTTCATTGGTCCCTATAAAATAGTAGCCGTCATTAACCCTGTGGCTTTTCGCCTGGAGCTACCTCAGACTTTTAAGATCCATAACGTCTTTCATAAATCGTTACTCAAGAAGTATGTTCCACCTCTAGAACCATCACCACTGCCACCTCCTCCTGTTATTGTGGATGGTAATCTGGAGTTTCAAATAGCCAGAATTGTTGATTCTCGTCAGGTCCGCCGCTCTCTTCAGTATCTGGTGCATTGGAGGGGTTACGGTCCCGAGGAAAGAATGTGGGTTCCAGCGTCAGAGGTAAACGCCAACAGGTTAATTCAGACTTTCCATGCCTCTCATCCGGAGAGACCTGGTCCTGAGTGTCCGGAGGCCCCTCGTGAAAGGGGGGGTACTGTCACGAGGGTATCAAGAGCCACGTCTGACTCCGTTATACCCGGGGTCAGGAAGTCGCAGCGGGTGGCTGCGCGCTCTATATCTAAAGATCACGGTGTTTCTTAGTGATTGTTTTCTGTGTTTGCCTTGCTATCCTTTTTGTCTCTCTCAGGGATCCGTAGCTTCTCCTCCTCAGCTGTTTCTTGTCTGCCACTCCCTACCTCCTTATATTCTCCCCTCACACTTCTCTAGTTGGCAGTTATAGAGCTTCCTGCCTGGACATCTATACTGACCCACTGGAGTGGTTTATCCTGGTTGTCGTTCCTGTGTGCTACCCTCCGGATCCCTGTTTGGCTTATTGTTGTCTCCTGTTGTCGCCCACCTGGGAATATATGTTGAGTCTGTCCTCCCCTTGGTGTTTTCCCTTAGAGTTAGTGGTGCGGACTAGTGTTCCCATCGCCCTGTTCACTACCTAGGGCTCAGCTCAGGGAAAGCCAGGGCTTTAGGCACGTGATCGGCGTACGGGTGAGGAACCCATCTAGGGACGTCAGGGCAGCCAGGTGCCAGCCGCCAGGTGAGTCAGGGGGTCACCATCTTCCCTCTCACTTGGGCAGGGCCTTCCTCGTTCCCTCCCTCTGTGTCACGTATGTGATAGCCACGCCGACCGTGATAGTGTCATTCAGAAAAACCTAAGACACACGCTACCGTGCAGATAGAAGTCTGATTCTGTGATTAAACCTATACCTGTCACACAGCGCAAAAAAAAACAGGCCTCACATTTCTATTCAACCAAATCTGTACTTTTTTAGCTGGTCAAGTTATTTCTAGTGACCGTAAAAGCACATTTTTTTTCCTAGGTTGAAAAACTATTCCCAAATTTGCCATTCTCAAAATAACTAGTTTCTGGTATTTGAGGCCTACTTGAAATCTATCCCAAAAAGGATATCTTACATTGAAGGTGCTGATAGTGTCATTCAGAAAAACCTAAGACACACGCTACAGTGCAGATAGAAGTCTGATTCTGTGATTAAACCTATACCTGTCACACAGCGCAAAAAAAAACAGGCCTCACATTTCTATTCAACCAAATCTGTACTTTTTTAGCTGGTCAAGTTATTTCTAGTGACCGTAAAAGCACATTTTTTTTCCTAGGTTGAAAAACTATTCCCAAATTTGCCATTCTCAAAATAACTAGTTTCTGGTATTTGAGGCCTACTTGAAATCTATCCCAAAAAGGATATCTTACATTGAAGGTGCTGATAGTGTCATTCAGAAAAACCTAAGACACACGCTACCGTGCAGATAGAAGTCTGATTCTGTGATTAAACCTATACCTGTCACACAGCGCAAAAAAAAACAGGCCTCACATTTCTATTCAACCAAATCTGTACTGTTTTAGCTGGTCAAGTTATTTCTAGTGACCGTAAAAGCACATTTTTTTTTTCTGGGTTGAAAAACTATTCCCAAATTTGCAATTCTTAAAATAACTAGTTTCTGGTATTTGAGGCCTACTTGAAATCTATCCCAAAAAGGATATCTTACATTGAAGGTGCTGATAGTGTCATTTAGAAAAACCTAAGACACACGCTACCGTGCAGATAGAAGTCTGATTCTGTGATTAAACCTATACCTGTCACACAGCGCAAAAAAAAACAGGCCTCACATTTCTATTCAACCAAATCTGTACTGTTTTAGCTGGTCAAGTTATTTCTAGTGACCGTAAAAGCACATTTTTTTTTCTGGGTTGAAAAACTATTCCCAAATTTGCCATTCTCAAAATAACTAGTTTCTGGTATTTGAGGCCTACTTGAAATCTATCCCAAAAAGGATATCTTACATTGAAGGTGCTGATAGTGTCATTCAGAAAAACCTAAGACACACGCTACCGTGCAGATAGAAGTCTGATTCTGTGATTAAACCTATACCTGTCACACAGCGCAAAAAAAAACAGGCCTCACATTTCTATTCAACCAAATCTGTACTGTTTTAGCTGGTCAAGTTATTTCTAGTGACCGTAAAAGCAGATTTTTTTTTCTGGGTTGAAAAACTATTCCCAAATTTGCCATTCTCAAAATAACTAGTTTCTGGTATTTGAGGCCTACTTGAAATCTATCCCAAAAAGGATATCTTACATTGAAGGTACTGATAGTGTCATTCAGAAAAACCTAAGACACACGCTACCGTGCAGATAGAAGTCTGATTCTGTGATTAAACCTATACCTGTCACACAGCGCAAAAAAAAACAGGCCTCACATTTCTATTCAACCAAATCTGTACTGTTTTAGCTGGTCAAGTTATTTCTAGTGACCGTAAAAGCACATTTTTTTTCTGGGTTGAAAAACTATTCCCAAATTTGCCATTCTCAAAATAACTAGTTTCTGGTATTTGAGGCCTACTTGAAATCTATCCCAAAAAGGATATCTTACATTGAAGGTACTGATAGTGTCATTCAGAAAAACCTAAGACACACGCTACCGTGCAGATAGAAGTCTGATTCTGTGATTAAACCTATACCTGTCACACAGCGCAAAAAAAAACAGGCCTCACATTTCTATTCAACCAAATCTGTACTGTTTTAGCTGGTCAAGTTATTTCTAGTGACCGTAAAAGCACATTTTTTTTTCTGGGTTGAAAAACTATTCCCAAATTTGCCATTCTCAAAATAACTAGTTTCTGGTATTTGAGGCCTACTTGAAATCTATCCCAAAAAGGATATCTTACATTGAAGGTGCTGATAGTGTCATTCAGAAAAACCTAAGACACACGCTACCTTGCAGATAGAAGTCTGATTCTGTGATTAAACCTATACCTGTCACACAGCGCAAAAAAAAACAGGCCTCACATTTCTATTCAACCAAATCTGTACTGTTTTAGCTGGTCAAGTTATTTCTAGTGACCCTAAAAGCACACTTTTTGTTCTGGGTTGAAAAACTATTCCCAAATTTGCCATTCTCAAAATAACTAGTTTCTGGTATATGAGGCCTACTTGAAATCTATCCCAAAAAGGATATCTTACATTGAAGGTGCTGATAGTGTCATTCAGAAAAACCTAAGACACACGCTACCGTGCAGATAGAAGTCTGATTCTGTGATTAAACCTATACCTGTCACACAGCGCAAAAAAAAAACAGGCCTCACATTTCTATTCAACCAAATCTGTACTGTTTTAGCTGGTCAAGTTATTTCTAGTGACCGTAAAAGCACACTTTTTGTTCTGGTTGAAAAACTATTCCCAAATTTGCCATTCTCAAAATTGTGGTGAACGGGAACAATGAGGAAAACATCTAATAAGGGACGCGGACGTGGACATGGTCGTGGTGGTGTTAGTGGACCCTCTGGTGCTGGGAGAGGACGTGGCCGTTCTGCCACAGCCACACGTCCTAGTGAACCAACTACCTCAGGTCCCAGTAGCCAGCAGAATTTACAGCGATATTTGGTGGGGCCCAATGCCGTTCTAAGGATGGTAAGGCCTGAGCAGGTACAGGCATTAGTCAATTGGGTGGCCGACAGTGGATCCAGCACGTTCACATTATCTCCCACCCACAGTCTTCTGCAGAAAGCGCACAGATGGCGCATGAAAACCAAGCCCATCGGTCTGTCACATCACCCCCATGCATATCAGGGAAACTGTCTGATCCTCAAGTTATGCAGCAGTCTCTTATGCTGTTTGAAGACTCTGCTGCCAGGGTTTCCCAAGGGCATCCACCTAGCCCTTCCCCAGGGGTGGAAGAGATAGAATGCACTAACGCACAACCACTTATTTTTCCTGATGGTGAGGACATGGGAATACCACCTCAGCACGTCTCTGATGATGACGAAACACAGGTGCCAACTGCTGCGTCTTTCTGCAGTGTGCAGACTGAACAGGAGGTCAGGGATCAAGACTGGGTGGAAGACGATGCAGGGGACGATGAGGTCCTAGACCCTACATGGAATGAAGGTCGTGCCACTGACTTTCAGAGTTCGGAGGAAGAGGCAGTGGTGAGACCGAGCCAACAGCGTAGCAAAAGAGGGAGCAGTGGGCAAAATCAGAACACCCGCCGCCAAGAGACTCCGCCTGCTACTGACCTCCGCCATCTGGGACCGAGCACCCCAAAGGCAGCTTCAAGGAGTTCCCTGGCATGGCACTTCTTCAAACAATGTGCTGACGACAAGACCCGAGTGGTTTGCACGCTGTGCCATCAGAGCCTGAAGCGAGGCATTAACGTTCTGAACCTTAGCACAACCTGCATGACCAGGCACCTGCATGCAAAGCATGAACTGCAGTGGAGTAAACACCTTAAAAACAAGGAAGTCACTCAGGCTCCCCCTGCTACCTCTTCTGCAGCTGCCGCCTCGGCCTCTTCTGCTGCTGCCGCCGCCTCGGCCTCTTCTGCTGCTGCTGCCGCCGCCTCGGCCTCTTCCTCTGCCTCTGGAAGAACGTTGTCACCTGCCGCCCAGCAAACATGGGATGTACCACCAACACCACCACCTGCGTCACCAAGCATCTCAACCATGTCACACGGCAGTGTTCAGCTCTCCATCTCACAAACATTTGAGAGAAAGCGTAAATTCCCACCTAGCCACCCTCGATCCCTGGCCCTGAATGCCAGCATTTCTAAACTACTGGCCTATGAAATGCTGTCATTTAGGCTGGTGGACACACACAGCTTCAAACAGCTCATGTCACTTGCTGTCCCACAGTATGTTGTTCCTAGCCGCCACTACTTCTCCAAGAGAGCCGTGCCTTCCCTGCACAAACAAGTGTCCGATAAAATCAAGTGTGCACTGCGCAACGCCATCTGTGGCAAGGTCCACCTAACCACAGATACGTGGACCAGTAAGCACGGCCAGGGACGCTATATCTCCCTAACTGCACACTGGGTAAATGTAGTGGCGGCTGGGCCCCAGGCGGAGAGCTGTTTGGCGCACGTCCTTCCGCCGCCAAGGATTGCAGGGCAACATTCTTTGCCTCCTGTCTCCTCCTCCTCCTACTCAGCTTCCTCCTCCTCTTCTTCCACCTGCTCATCCAGTCAGCCACACACCTTCACCACCAACTTCAGCACAGCCCGGGGTAAACGTCAGCAGGCCATTCTGAAACTCATATGTTTGGGGGACAGGCCCCACACCGCACAGGAGTTGTGGCGGGGTATAGAACAACAGACCGACGAGTGGTTGCTGCCGGTGAGCCTCAAGCACGGCCTGGTGGTGTGCGATAATGGGCGAAATCTCGTTGCAGCTCTGGGACTAGCCGGTTTGACGCACATCCCTTGCCTGGCGCATGTGCTGAATTTGGTGGTGCAGAAGTTCATTCGCAACTACCCCGACATGTCAGAGCTGCTGCATAAAGTGCGGGCCGTCTGTTCGCGCTTTCGGCGTTCACACCCTGCCGCTGCTCGCCTGTCTGCGCTACAGCGTAACTTCGGCCTTCCCGCTCACCGCCTCATATGCGACGTACCCACCAGGTGGAACTCCACCTTGCATATGCTGGACAGACTGTGCGAGCAGCAGCAGGCCATAGTGGAGTTTCAGCTGCAGCACGCACGGGTCAGTCGCACTGCGGATCAGACACACTTCACCACCAATGACTGGGCCTCCATGCGAGACCTGTGTGCCCTGTTGCGTTGTTTCGAGTACTCCACCAACATGGCCAGTGGCGATGACGCCGTTATCAGCGTTACAATACCACTTCTATGTCTCCTTGAGAAAACACTTAGGGCGATGATGGAAGAGGAGGTGGCCCAGGAGGAAGAGGAGGAAGAGGGGTCATTTTTAGCACTTTCAGGCCAGTCTCTTCGAAGTGACTCAGAGGGAGGTTTTTTGCAACACCAGAGGCCAGTTACAAATGTGGCCAGACAGGGCCCACTACTGGAGGACGAGGAGGACGAGGATGAGGAGGAGGTGGAGGAGGATGAGGATGAAGCATGTTCACAGCGGGGTGGCACCCAAAGCAGCTCGGGCCCATCACTGGTGCGTGGCTGGGGGGAAACACAGGACGATGACGATACGCCTCCCACAGAGGACAGCTTGTCCTTACCTCTGGGCAGCCTGGCACACATGAGCGACTACATGCTGCAGTGCCTGCGCAACGACAGCAGAGTTGCCCACATTTTAACGTGTGCGGAGTACTGGGTTGCCACCCTGCTGGATCCCCGGTACAAAGACAATGTGCCCACCTTACTTCCTACACTGGAGCGTGATAGGAAGATGCGCGAGTACAACCGCACGTTGGTAGACGCGCTACTGAGAGCATTCCCAAATGTCACAGGGGAACCAGTGGAAGCCCAAGGCGAAGGCAGAGGAGGAGCAAGAGGTCGCCAACGCAGCTGTGTCACGCCCAGCTCCTCTGAGGGCAGGGTTAGCATGGCAGAGATGTGGAAAAGTTTTGTCAACACGCCACAGCTAACTGCACCACCACCTGATACGGAACGTGTTAGCAGGAGGCAACATTTCACTAACATGGTGGAACAGTACCTGTGCACACCCCTCCACGTACTGACTGATGGTTCGGCCCCATTCAACTTCTAGGTCTCCAAATTGTCCACATGGCCAGAGCTAGCCTTTTATGCCTTGGAGGTGCTGGCCTGCCCGGCGGCCAGCGTTTTGTCTGAACGTGTATTCAGCACGGCAGGGGGCGTCATTACAGACAAACGCAGCCGCCTGTCTACAGCCAATGTGGACAAGCTGACGTTCATAAAACTGAACCAGGCATGGATCCCACAGGACCTGTCCATCCCTTGTGCAGATTAGATATTAACTACCTCCCCTTAACAATATATTATTCTACTCCAGGGCACTTCCTCATTCAATACTATTTTTAATTTCATTTTACCATTATATTGCGGGGCAACCCAAAGTTGAATGAACCTCTCCTCTGTCTGGGTGCCGGGGCCTAAATGTGTGACAGTGGCCTGTTCCAGTGGTGGGTGACGTGAAGCCTGATTCTCTGCTCTGACATGAAGACTTATTCTGTGCTGACATGAATCCAGATTCTCTGTTACGCGACCTCTCTCCTCTGCCTGGGTGCCTAGGCCTAAATATGTGACAGTGGCCTGTTCCAGTGGTGGGTGACGTGAAGCCTGATTCTCTGCTATGACATGAAGACAGATTCTGTGCTGACATCAGGCCAGATTCTCTGTTACGGGACCGCTCTCCTCTGCCTGGGTGCCTGTGCCTAAATATGTGACAGTGGCCTGTTCCAGTGGTGGGTGACGTGAAGCCTGATTCTCTGCTATGACATGAAGACTGATTCTGCGCTGACATAAGGCCAGATTCTCTGTTACGGGACCGCTCTCCTCTGTCTGGGTGCCTGTGCCTAAATGTGTGACAGTGGCCTTTTCCAGTGGTGGGTGACGTGAAGCCTGATTCTCTGCTATGACATGAAGACAGATTCTGCGCTGACATCAGGCCAGATTCTCTGTTACGGGACCTCTCTCCTCTGCCTGGGTGCCTGGGCCTAAATATGTGACAGTGGCCTGTTCCAGTGGTGGGTGACGTGAAGCCTGATTCTCTGCTATGACATGAAGACTGATTCTGCGCTGACATAAGGCCAGATTCTCTGTTACGGGACCTCTCTCCTCTGTCTGGGTGCCGGGGCCTAAATATGTGACAGTGGCCTGTTCCAGTGGTGGGTGACGTGAAGCCTGATTCTCTGCTATAGTAGTAAGAAGATTGCAGCACACAGTTTTTCTTGTTGCTTTTAAATTTTAATTTAACATTTTTGTCATCACATAATTAGAGTTCCAGTGCAATTTTTCACAGCTATATGCATAGAAGAGAATGACCAGACGTTTCGGCCTTTCACGGCCTTCCTCAGTGGTCTTAAATCTTGGATGCTGTGTAGTAAGGCACTTGCGCTGGATGCATCCAGCGCAAGTGCCTCACTACACAGCATCCAAGATTTAAGACCACTGAGGAAGGCCGTGAAAGGCCGAAACGTCTGGTCATTCTCTTCTATGCATATAGCTGTGAAAAATTGCACTGGAACTCTAATTATGTGATGACAAAAATGTTAAATTAAAATTTAAAAGCAACAAGAAAAACTGTGTGCTGCAATCTTCTTACTACTATAGCGCGACTGAATAAGTCCTTGCAGGCACCAGTGAACCAAACTGGAGTGCGGTACTCCAAAACTCAACACTGATTCTCTGCTATGACATGAAGACAGATTCTGTGCTGACATCAGGCCAGATTCTCTGTTATGGGACCTCTCTCCTCTGCCTGGGTGCCTGGGCCTAAATGTGTGACAGTGGACTGTTCCAGTGGTGGGTGACGTATAGCCTGATTCTCTGCTATGACATGAAGACAGATTCTGCGCTGACATAAGGCCAGATTCTCTGTTACGGGACCTCTCTCCTCTGCCTGGGTGCCTGGGCCTAAATATGTGACAGTGGCCTGTTCCAGTGGTGGGTGACGTGAAGCCTGATTCTCTGCTATGACATGAGAACAGATTCTGTGCTGACATCAGGCCAGATTCTCTGTTACGGGACCTCTCTCCTCTGCCTGGGTGCCTGGGCCTAAATATGTGACAGTGGCCTGTTCCAGTGGTGGGTGACGTGAAGCCTGATTCTCTGCTATGACATGAAGACTGATTCTGCGCTGACATAAGGCCAGATTCTCTGTTACGGGACCTCTCTCCTCTGTCTGGGTGCCGGGGCCTAAATATGTGACAGTGGCCTGTTCCAGTGGTGGGTGACGTGAAGCCTGATTCTCTGCTATGACATGAAGACAGATTCTGTGCTGACATCAGGCCAGATTCTCTGTTACGGGACCTCTCTCCTCTGTCTGGGTGCCTGGGCCTAAATGTGTGACAGTGGCCTGTTCCAGTGGTGGGTGACGTGAAGCTTGATTCTCTGCTATGACATGAAGACAGATTCTGCGCTGACATAAGGCCAGATTCTCTGTTACGGGACCTCTCTCCTCTGTCTGGGTGCCGGGGCCTAAATGTGTGACAGTGGCCTGTTCCAGTGGTGGGTGACGTGAAGCCTGATTCTCTGCTATGACATGAAGACTGATTCTGCGCTGACATAAGGCCAGATTCTCTGTTACGGGACCTCTCTCCTCTGTCTGGGTGCCGGGGCCTAAATATGTGACAGTGGCCTGTTCCAGTGGTGGGCGACGTGAAGCCTGATTCTCTGCTATGACATGAAGACAGATTCTGTGCTGACATCAGGCCAGATTCTCTGTTACGGGACCTCTCTCCTCTGTCTGGGTGCCGGGGCCTAAATATGTGACAGTGGCCTGTTCCAGTGGTGGGTGACATGAAGCTTGATTCTCTGCTATGACATGAAGACAGATTCTGTGCTGACATCAGGCCAGATTCTCTGTTACGGGACCTCTCTCCTCTACCTGGGTGCCTGGGCCTAAATGTGTGACAGTGGCCTGTTCCAGTGGTGGGTGACGTGAAGCCTGATTCTCTGCTATGACATGAAGACAGATTCTGTGCTGACATCAGGCCAGATTCTCTGTTACGGGACCTCTTTCCTCTGCCTGGGTGCCTGGGCCTAAATGTGTGACAGTGGCCTGTTCCAGTGGTGGGTGACGTGAAGCCTGATTCTCTGCTATGACATGAAGACTGATTCTGCGCTGACATCAGACCAGATTCTCTGTTACGGGACCTCTCTCCTCTGCCTGGGTGCCTGGGCCTAAATGTGTGACAGTGGCCTGTTCCAGTGGTGGGTGACGTGAAGCTTGATTCTCTGCTATGACATGAAGACAGATTCTGCGCTGACATAAGGCCAGATTCTCTGTTACGGGACCGCTCTCCTCTGTCTGGGTGTCGGGGCCTAAATGTGTGACAGTGGCCTGTTCCAGTGGTGGGTGACGTGAAGCTTGATTCTCTGCTATGACATGAAGACAGATTCTGTGCTGACATCAGGCCAGATTCTCTGTTACGGGACCTCTCTCCTCTGTCTGGGTGCCGGGGCCTAAATATGTGACAGTGGCCTGTTCCAGTGGTGGGTGACGTGAAGCTTGATTCTCTGCTATGACATGTAGACAGATTCTGTGCTGACATCAGGCCAGATTCTCTGTTACGGGACCTCTCTCCTCTGCCTGGGTGCCTGGGCCTAAATGTGTGACAGTGGCCTGTTCCAGTGGTGGGTGACGTGAAGCTTGATTCTCTGCTATGACATGAAGACAGATTCTGTGCTGACATCAGGCCAGATTCTCTGTTACGGGACCTCTTTCCTCTGCCTGGGTGCCTGGGCCTAAATGTGTGACAGTGGCCTGTTCCAGTGGTGGGTGACGTGAAGCATGATTCTCTGCTATGACATGAAGACTGATTCTGTGCTGACATCAGGCCAGATTCTCTGTTACGGGACCTCTCTCCTCTGCCTGGGTGCCCGGGCCTAAATGTGTGACAGTGGCCTGTTCCAGTGGTGGGTGACGTGAAGCTTGATTCTCTGCTATGACATGAAGACAGATTCTGCGCTGACATAAGGCCAGATTCTCTGTTACGGGACCGCTCTCCTCTGTCTGGGTGCCGGGGCCTAAATGTGTGACAGTGGCCTGTTCCAGTGGTGGGTGACGTGAAGCCTGATTCTCTGCTATGACATGAGAACAGATTCTGTGCTGACATCAGGCCAGATTCTCTGTTACGGGACCTCTCTCCTCTGCCTGGGTGCCTGGGCCTAAATATGTGACAGTGGCCTGTTCCAGTGGTGGGTGACGTGAAGCCTGATTCTCTGCTATGACATGAAGACTGATTCTGCGCTGACATAAGGCCAGATTCTCTGTTACGGGACCTCTCTCCTCTGTCTGGGTGCCGGGGCCTAAATATGTGACAGTGGCCTGTTCCAGTGGTGGGTGACGTGAAGCCTGATTCTCTGCTATGACATGAAGACAGATTCTGTGCTGACATCAGGCCAGATTCTCTGTTACGGGACCTCTCTCCTCTGTCTGGGTGCCGGGGCCTAAATATGTGACAGTGGCCTGTTCCAGTGGTGGGTGACGTGAAGCTTGATTCTCTGCTATGACATGAAGACAGATTCTGTGCTGACATCAGGCCAGATTCTCTGTTACGGGACCTCTCTCCTCTGCCTGGGTGCCTGGGCCTAAATGTGTGACAGTGGCCTGTTCCAGTGGTGGGTGACGTGAAGCTTGATTCTCTGCTATGACATGAAGACAGATTCTGCGCTCACATAAGGCCAGATTCTCTGTTACGGGACCTCTCTCCTCTGTCTGGGTGCCGGGGGCCTAAATGTGTGACAGTGGCCTGTTCCAGTGGTGGGTGACGTGAAGCCTGATTCTCTGCTATGACATGAAGACTGATTCTGCGCTGACATAAGGCCAGATTCTCTGTTACGGGACCTCTCTCCTCTGTCTGGGTGCCGGGGCCTAAATATGTGACAGTGGCCTGTTCCAGTGGTGGGTGACGTGAAGCTTGATTCTCTGCTATGACATGAAGACAGATTCTGTGCTGACATCAGGCCAGATTCTCTGTTACGGGACCTCTCTCCTCTGCCTGGGTGCCTGGGCCTAAATGTGTGACAGTGGCCTGTTCCAGTGGTGGGTGACGTGAAGCCTGATTCTCTGCTATGACATGAAGACAGATTCTGTGCTGACATCAGGCCAGATTCTCTGTTACGGGACCTCTTTCCTCTGCCTGGGTGCCTGGGCCTAAATGTGTGACAGTGGCCTGTTCCAGTGGTGGGTGACGTGAAGCCTGATTCTCTGCTATGACATGAAGACTGATTCTGCGCTGACATCAGGCCAGATTCTCTGTTACGGGACCTCTCTCCTCTGCCTGGGTGCCTGGGCCTAAATGTGTGACAGTGGCCTGTTCCAGTGGTGGGTGACGTGAAGCTTGATTCTCTGCTATGACATGAAGACAGATTCTGCGCTGACATAAGGCCAGATTCTCTGTTACGGGACCGCTCTCCTCTGTCTGGGTGTCGTGGCCTAAATGTGTGACAGTGGCCTGTTCCAGTGGTGGGTGACGTGAAGCTTGATTCTCTGCTATGACATGAAGACAGATTCTGTGCTGACATCAGGCCAGATTCTCTGTTACGGGACCTCTCTCCACTGTCTGGGTGCCGGGGCCTAAATATGTGACAGTGGCCTGTTCCAGTGGTGGGTGACGTGAAGCTTGATTCTCTGCTATGACATGAAGACAGATTCTGTGCTGACATCAGGCCAGATTCTCTGTTACGGGACCTCTCTCCTCTGTCTGGGTGCCGGGGCCTAAATATGTGACAGTGGCCTGTTCCAGTGGTGGGTGACATGAAGCTTGATTCTCTGCTATGACATGAAGACAGATTCTGTGCTGACATCAGGCCAGATTCTCTGTTACGGGACCTCTCTCCTCTACCTGGGTGCCTGGGCCTAAATGTGTGACAGTGGCCTGTTCCAGTGGTGGGTGACGTGAAGCCTGATTCTCTGCTATGACATGAAGACAGATTCTGTGCTGACATCAGGCCAGATTCTCTGTTACGGGACCTCTTTCCTCTGCCTGGGTGCCTGGGCCTAAATGTGTGACAGTGGCCTGTTCCAGTGGTGGGTGACGTGAAGCCTGATTCTCTGCTATGACATGAAGACTGATTCTGCGCTGACATCAGACCAGATTCTCTGTTACGGGACCTCTCTCCTCTGCCTGGGTGCCTGGGCCTAAATGTGTGACAGTGGCCTGTTCCAGTGGTGGGTGACGTGAAGCTTGATTCTCTGCTATGACATGAAGACAGATTCTGCGCTGACATAAGGCCAGATTCTCTGTTACGGGACCGCTCTCCTCTGTCTGGGTGTCGGGGCCTAAATGTGTGACAGTGGCCTGTTCCAGTGGTGGGTGACGTGAAGCTTGATTCTCTGCTATGACATGAAGACAGATTCTGTGCTGACATCAGGCCAGATTCTCTGTTACGGGACCTCTCTCCTCTGTCTGGGTGCCGGGGCCTAAATATGTGACAGTGGCCTGTTCCAGTGGTGGGTGACGTGAAGCTTGATTCTCTGCTATGACATGTAGACAGATTCTGTGCTGACATCAGGCCAGATTCTCTGTTACGGGACCTCTCTCCTCTGCCTGGGTGCCTGGGCCTAAATGTGTGACAGTGGCCTGTTCCAGTGGTGGGTGACGTGAAGCTTGATTCTCTGCTATGACATGAAGACAGATTCTGTGCTGACATCAGGCCAGATTCTCTGTTACGGGACCTCTTTCCTCTGCCTGGGTGCCTGGGCCTAAATGTGTGACAGTGGCCTGTTCCAGTGGTGGGTGACGTGAAGCATGATTCTCTGCTATGACATGAAGACTGATTCTGTGCTGACATCAGGCCAGATTCTCTGTTACGGGACCTCTCTCCTCTGCCTGGGTGCCCGGGCCTAAATGTGTGACAGTGGCCTGTTCCAGTGGTGGGTGACGTGAAGCTTGATTCTCTGCTATGACATGAAGACAGATTCTGCGCTGACATAAGGCCAGATTCTCTGTTACGGGACCGCTCTCCTCTGTCTGGGTGCCGGGGCCTAAATGTGTGACAGTGGCCTGTTCCAGTGGTGGGTGACGTGAAGCCTGATTCTCTGCTATGACATGAGAACAGATTCTGTGCTGACATCAGGCCAGATTCTCTGTTACGGGACCTCTCTCCTCTGCCTGGGTGCCTGGGCCTAAATATGTGACAGTGGCCTGTTCCAGTGGTGGGTGACGTGAAGCCTGATTCTCTGCTATGACATGAAGACTGATTCTGCGCTGACATAAGGCCAGATTCTCTGTTACGGGACCTCTCTCCTCTGTCTGGGTGCCGGGGCCTAAATATGTGACAGTGGCCTGTTCCAGTGGTGGGTGACGTGAAGCCTGATTCTCTGCTATGACATGAAGACAGATTCTGTGCTGACATCAGGCCAGATTCTCTGTTACGGGACCTCTCTCCTCTGTCTGGGTGCCGGGGCCTAAATATGTGACAGTGGCCTGTTCCAGTGGTGGGTGACGTGAAGCTTGATTCTCTGCTATGACATGAAGACAGATTCTGTGCTGACATCAGGCCAGATTCTCTGTTACGGGACCTCTCTCCTCTGCCTGGGTGCCTGGGCCTAAATGTGTGACAGTGGCCTGTTCCAGTGGTGGGTGACGTGAAGCTTGATTCTCTGCTATGACATGAAGACAGATTCTGCGCTCACATAAGGCCAGATTCTCTGTTACGGGACCTCTCTCCTCTGTCTGGGTGCCGGGGGCCTAAATGTGTGACAGTGGCCTGTTCCAGTGGTGGGTGACGTGAAGCCTGATTCTCTGCTATGACATGAAGACTGATTCTGCGCTGACATAAGGCCAGATTCTCTGTTACGGGACCTCTCTCCTCTGTCTGGGTGCCGGGGCCTAAATATGTGACAGTGGCCTGTTCCAGTGGTGGGTGACGTGAAGCTTGATTCTCTGCTATGACATGAAGACAGATTCTGTGCTGACATCAGGCCAGATTCTCTGTTACGGGACCTCTCTCCTCTGCCTGGGTGCCTGGGCCTAAATGTGTGACAGTGGCCTGTTCCAGTGGTGGGTGACGTGAAGCCTGATTCTCTGCTATGACATGAAGACAGATTCTGTGCTGACATCAGGCCAGATTCTCTGTTACGGGACCTCTTTCCTCTGCCTGGGTGCCTGGGCCTAAATGTGTGACAGTGGCCTGTTCCAGTGGTGGGTGACGTGAAGCCTGATTCTCTGCTATGACATGAAGACTGATTCTGCGCTGACATCAGGCCAGATTCTCTGTTACGGGACCTCTCTCCTCTGCCTGGGTGCCTGGGCCTAAATGTGTGACAGTGGCCTGTTCCAGTGGTGGGTGACGTGAAGCTTGATTCTCTGCTATGACATGAAGACAGATTCTGCGCTGACATAAGGCCAGATTCTCTGTTACGGGACCGCTCTCCTCTGTCTGGGTGTCGTGGCCTAAATGTGTGACAGTGGCCTGTTCCAGTGGTGGGTGACGTGAAGCTTGATTCTCTGCTATGACATGAAGACAGATTCTGTGCTGACATCAGGCCAGATTCTCTGTTACGGGACCTCTCTCCACTGTCTGGGTGCCGGGGCCTAAATATGTGACAGTGGCCTGTTCCAGTGGTGGGTGACGTGAAGCTTGATTCTCTGCTATGACATGAAGACAGATTCTGTGCTGACATCAGGCCAGATTCTCTGTTACGGGACCTCTCTCCTCTGCCTGGGTGCCTGGGCCTAAATGTGTGACAGTGGCCTGTTCCAGTGGTGGGTGACGTGAAGCTTGATTCTCTGCTATGACATGAAGACAGATTCTGCGCTGACATAAGGCCAGATTCTCTGTTACGGGACCTCTCTCCTCTGTCTGGGTGCCGGGGCCTAAATGTGTGACAGTGGCCTGTTCCAGTGGTGGGTGACGTGAAGCCTGATTCTCTGCTATGACATGAAGACAGATTCTGCGCTGACATAAGGCCAGATTCTCTCTTACGGGACCGCTCTCCTCTGTCTGGGTGCCGGGGCCTAAATATGTGACAGTGGCCTCTTCCAGTGGTGGGTGACATGAAGCCAGATTCTTTGCTATGGCATGAAGAGACTGATTCTCTGCTGACGTGAAGCCAGATTCTCTGCTATGGGACCTCTGTCCAATTGATATTGGTTAATTTTTATTTTTTTTATTTTTATTTTAATTCATTTCCCTATCCACATTTGTTTGCAGGGGATTTACCTACATGTTGCTGCCTTTTGCAGCCCTCTAGCTCTTTCCTGGGCTGTTTTACAGCCTTTTTAGTGCCCAAAAGTTCGGGTCCCCATTGACTTCAATGGGGTTCGGGTTCGGGACGAAGTTCGGGTCGGGTTCGGATCCCGAACCCGAACATTTCTGGGAAGTTCGGCCGAACTTCTCGAACCCGAACATCCAGGTGTTCGCTCAACTCTACTTGTGACAAAAAATAAAAACTTCCATGAACTCACTATGCCCATCACGAAATACCTTGGGGTGTCTTCTTTTCAAAATGGGGTCACTTGTGGGGTAGTTATACTGCCCTGGCATTTTAGGGGCCCGAATGCGTGAGAAGTAGTTTGAAATCAAAATCTGTAAAAAATGGCCGGTAAAATCCGAAAGGTGCTCTTTGGAATGTGGGCCCCTTTGCCCACCTAGGCTGCAAAAAAGTGTCACACATGTGGTATCGCCGTACTCAGGAGAAGTTGGGCTATGTGTTTTGGGGTGTCATTTTACATATACCCATGCTGGGTGAGATAAATATCTCGGCAAAAGACAACTTTTCCCATTTTTTTATACAAAGTTGGCATTTGACCGAGATATTTCTCTCACCCAGCATGGGTATATGTAAAATGACACCCCAAAACACATTCCCCAACTTCTCCTGAGTACGGCGATACCAGATGTGTGACACTTTTTTGCAGCCCAGATGCGCAAAGGGGCCCACATTCCTTTTAGGAGGGCATTTTTTGACATTTGGATCCCAGACTTCTTCTCACGCTTTAGGGCCCCTAAAATGCCAGAGCAGTATAAATACCCCACATGTGACCTCATTTTGGAAAGAAGACACCCCAAGGTATTCAATGAGGGGCATGGCGAGTTCATCGAAAAAAAAATTTTTTGCCACAAGTTAGCGGAAATTGTTTTTTTTTTTTTTTTTTCTTACAAAGTCTCCCTTTCCGCTAACTTGGGGCAAAAATTTCAATCTTTCATGGACTTAATATGCCCCTCAGCGAATACCTTGGGGTGTCTACTTTCCGAAATGGGGTCACATGTGGGGTATTTATACTGCCCTGGCATTTTAGGGGCCCTAAAGCGTGAGAAGAAGTCTGGAATATAAATGTCTAAAAAATTTTACGCATTTGGATTCCGTGAGGGGTATGGTGAGTTCATGTGAGATTTTATTTTTTGACACAAGTTAGTGGAATATGAGACTTTGTAAGAAAAATAAAAAATTTCCGCTAACTTGGGCCAAAAAAAATTCTGAATGGAGCCTGAATGGGGGTGATCAATGACAGGGGGGTGATCAGGGAGTCTATATGGGGTGATCACCCCCCTGTCATTGATCACCCCCCTGTAAGGCTCCATTCAGACGTCCTTATGTTTTTTACGGATCCACGGATACATGGATCGGATCCGCAAAACACATACGGACATCTGAATGGAGCCTTACAGGGGGGTGATCAATGACAGGGGGGTGATCAATGACAGGGGGGTGATCAGGGAGTCTATATGGGGTGATCACCCCCCTGTCATTGATCACCCCCCCTGTAAGGCTCCATTCAGACGTCCGTATGTTTTTTACGGATCCATGGATCGGATCCGCAAAACACATACGGACATCTGAATGGAGCCTTACAGGGGGGTGATCAATGACAGGGGGGGGATCAGTGAGTCCATATGGGGTGATCACCCCCGTCATTGATCACCCCCCTGTAAGGCTCCATTCAGACGTCCGTATGTGTTTTGCGGATCCGATCCATGTATCAGTGGATCCGTAAAAATCATACGGACGTCTGAATGGAGCCTTACAGGGGGGTGATCAATGACAGGGGGGTGATCAGGGAGTCTATATGGGGTGATCACCCCCCTGTAAGGCTCCATTCAGACGTCCGTATGTGTTTTGCGGATACGATCCATGTATCAGTGGATCCGTAAAAATCATACGGACGTCTGAATGGAGCCTTACAGGGGGGTGATCAATGACAGGGGGGTGATCAGGGAGTCTATATGGGGTGATCACCCCCCTGTAAGGCTCCATTCAGACGTCCGTATGTGTTTTGCGGATCCGATCCATGTATCAGTGGATCCGTAAAAATCATATGGATGTCTGAATGGAGCCTTACAGGGGGGTGATCAATGACAGGCGGATGATCAGGGAGTCTATATGGGGTGATCACCCCCCTGTAAGGCTCCATTCAGACGTCCGTATGTGTTTTGCGGATCCGATCCATGTATCAGTGGATCCGTAAAAATCATATGGACGTCTGAATGGAGCCTTACAGGGGGGTGATCAATGACAGGGGGGTGATCAGGGAGTCTATATGGGGTGATCACCCCCCTGTAAGGCTCCATTCAGAAGTCCGTATGTGTTTTGCGGATCAGATCCATGTGTCAGTGGATCCGTAAAAAACATACGGACGTCTGAATGGAGCCTTACAGGGGGGTGATCAATGACAGGGGCGTGATCAATGACAGGGGGGTAATCAGGGAGTCTATATGGGGTGATCACCCCCGTCATTGATCACCCCCCTGTAAGGCTCCATTCAGACGTCCGTATGTGTTTTGCGGATCCGATCCATGTATCAGTGGATCCGTAAAAATAATACGGACGTCTGAATGGAGCCTTACAAGGGGGTGATCAATGACAGGGGGGTGATCAATGACAGGGGGGTGATCAGGGAGTCTATATGGGGTGATCAGGGGTGATCAGGGGTGAATAAGGGGTTAATAAGTGACAGGGGGGGGGGGGTGTAGTGTAGTGGTGCTTGGTGCTACTTATTACTGAGCTGCCTGTGTCCTCTGGTGGTCGATGCAAGCAAAGGGGACCACCAGAGGACCAGGTAGCAGGTATATTAGACGCTGTTATCAAAACAGCGTCTAATATACCTGTTAGGGGTTAAAAAAATCGCATCTCCAGCCTGCCAGCGAACGATCGCCACTGGCAGGCTGGAGATCCACTCGCTTACTTTCCGATCCTGTGAACGCGCGCCTGTGTGCGCGCGTTCACAGGAAATCTCGGCTCACGCGAGATGACGCCAATCGGCGTTAGTGTGACCTGGGAGAGCCGCCACAATGACGCCTTTCGGCGTTAGCGTGGCGGGAAGTGGTTAAAATGTTTTTAAAGATGCAGATGTGATTATCGAATTAATTCACCAAAGTCTTGCACGACCTCAGGTGAGACGGATTTTGCGTACATGGAGGCAATACATTTTCTTAATTTAGGTTTTATTGAAATTTTGCAGCAAAACAAAATAGAAACAAGTGCAAATTCAAGCGATGTTAACATTACAAGTATGATGTCTACAGGACTGTAGTGGGTGCGAACACCCGACATCAGGCAATGTAAATCATGGAAGAGTATGAGTTCGGCATATCTAAACGGACATGCAAATTATAATACTAGGCAGACAGACGAGACATTGGACAAGGGATCAGAGGGGAGGAAAAGAAGGGGGAAGGGGTACAGTTTGTTTGAAGAGGTTAGACCTGCGCATCCCAAAATGCGGCTGAAGAGCGAAAGGCTTCCCAGGGGCTCCATGTCTTCACATATCCTAAGGTGTCAGCGGGCGTAATACTAATGAGGTCTTCCAGCCTCTGATACAGAGCAATTTCATCAAACCACTCCTCAGGCGAGGGGGGAGAGGAGGATTTCCAGTGCCTGGGAATCACTGCTTTTGCTGCCTGTACCATGTATTTTAGAACAGATTTCTTATATGCCGGGACATTTAGGACACAATCGAACAGTAAGAGGGCTTCTGGAGAGTTTTGAATGGGGACTCCTGTGACTTCTTTGATTATTTTATGAACAAAGTTCCAGAAGGAATTTGTATTTAGAGAAGGCTCACCTCTTAGACAACAATTGGAGTGGGTGCACCTACAAAGAAGATTACACCCAATCTTCAAAGAATGATATATAAATAGAAGAATAGTAGGGCACACCTACACTTGAATCCACATAGGAGATTTGGTGTAATAAATTTAATTTATTCAAACAGACACTTAGTGTAATATAACACATATGTATAATAACTCATAAAACTTAATTAAACAAATATTCGCATGCTATATATTGTTAATATTCCTAATAAAATTAATAAAATCAATAAAGATGCACACTAAAATACACACTTATATGTATAATCCTGGAAAGGAGATCCTAATAAAAACAGAGAGGGATAAATCCTTCCTGTAGCTCTGTTTGTCCGTAATACGGTGCTCACATAACAAGTCTAATTGCTCAGCTGTTTAGCACAGTTCGTAGTATTCGGGAGCCACAAAGCAAAGTTCACAAGGTGGCTTCAGTGTAATCAAGTGAGGATGAATAGTCTAATAACTCATGTTCCTTTTGTTTAAATTGTAGTGTCCCGAAGCTTATATACACTGGTTCGGCATTAGTTTTCTACTCACAGTTTCGTAGAATTATGCTGGCTGTATTGCGGTTAGCGTGGCGTCCCACGTGTGTTGCGCTTCCAGGCAGTGGTATAGCTTCCAGGGTATGAGTTCAGGGATCTTCGGTCATCAATTGCAGGAGCGCCGTCTTTGTGGATTTGTATGTAGAAGTTCCTGCAAGGTGCTCTTAATCAAGCAGCAGGTTAGTTTTCACTACGGCAGTCAGTCTTAGATTTTTCCTGACAATTTTGTTTGATACCGATCCCTCTCCTTATGGTCGGTTTGAAGCGCTTCGATGTTCCGGTTATGTATTCGGTTTCATGGGATCCTCTTTCACCAAAGTTCCAGAAGGGCCGTAAGCCACTACAATTCCACCACACATGGATCATCGTGCCTTCCTCCTTGAGACACCTCCAACAATGGTCCGATACTGTCGGGAACCATTTGTGGAGTAACGCTGGTACTCTGTACCATCTGGATACGATTTTGTAGCTTGTTTCTTGAGCTTTGGCCGAAATTGTTGATTTGTGCAATAGAAGGAAGCATCTGTTTCACTGGGCTGGGGTATATTGATTCCCCAGATCCCGCTCCCAGGCCTGACAATATGGAGGAAGGCACGAGGATCGCTGGTGTATCAGCAGCTTGTATACAGAGGATATGGGGTGTGGGATCGCTGAGGAGGAGACACTCATCTGCTCAAACTCAGTGAGTTTCCGGGCCAGAGTGTGGGTTTTGCTTAAGGAGGTATAAAAGTGCTGAAGCTGCATATATTCAAAGGAATTACGGGCTAGTGGAGCTTCCAGTATCTGGGACAGGGGTTTCAGTGCGGGACCAGAGAGGACCTGGTAGAACCTGATCGGGCGGGTTCTTGTGCCCTGAAGAAAATGTCTAATTAGCGCCCTGGAGGGAATCTAGGGTGATCAGTGACTGGCACCAGGGGGCCTTTAGGGTCAATCAATGAGGTTAAGCGACCTATGGATGCTAAGGTTGCGAGGGTATGATGGGCAGAGAAGGACAATTGCGATGACGTTTGACGTGGAGAGCCCACCAACCATGGGAGGGTTGATACCGAGCACGGTGAGGTGTCCTTTGTAATTTGCACCCATGACTTGGAAGTGTCAATGCGCGTCAAGTCCAACAGTCGGGCATAAGCTGCAGAGTGGTAATATAGCCGACAGTCTGGGAGACCCACCCCTCCAGTTTCCTTGGTGCGAGTCATTATCTCCCATTTTATCCGTGGTCGGCCAGGAGCCCATACAAACTGTGTGAAGCATCTGCAGAGTTTGGACCAAAATGTGGACGGGATGCGAAGGGGGATGGTCTGTAAGAGGTACAGTAGTTTTGGTAAGAGGGTCATCTTCAATATGCTGATCCTACCAAACCAGGAGAAGTCTCGTTTACGCCATCCGTCTAGGTCTTTTTGTAACTGTAGGAGAAGGGGCGCGAAGTTCAATTTATGAAGTCGTGAGAGATCTGGTGTCACCTTAATCCCCAAATATGTTATGCCTCTTGGTGGCCAAGCAAAAGGAAAAGAAGCCTTAAGAACGGGGTTCAGGTCGCTTGGCAAAGTGACGTCTAGGGCCTCTGACATAGACATGTTGATTTTGAAATTGGACCAAGCACCAAATTGAGATATTTCCCGAAGCAAGGATGGTAAAGAAATGCGTGGATTGGTTATGTAGAGAAGGAGATCGTCAGCAAACGCCGCGCATTTATACTCTTGTGATCCAATCGTTATTCCCGTTATATCTGGATTGGCACGTATGGAGGCCAGCAGGTGTTCCATGACTAGGACGTATAGCAAGGGGGACAATGGGCAGCCTTGCCGTGTCCCATTGTGGATTGGGAAGGGAAGGGCAGGGCCACATTTACTTTGACTCTAGCAGTGGGGTGTTGGTATAGTGTCAGGATCTTTGACAGGAATATCGGGCCCAGGCCTACATGTAAAAGGGCCTCATATCCAGTCGAAGGCCTTCTCTGCGTCTAGGGAAAGTATCATAAGGGGGATCTTCTTTGATTTGGCATAGTGGATTATATCTAAGGTTTTAAGAGTGTTATCCCGGGCCTCCCTCCCCGGCACAAACCCAACCTGATCAGTGCAAATCAGTGAAGGTAGATAAGTGTTCAATCTATTCGCCATTAATTTGGCAAAGATCTTAAGATCTACGTTTAAAAGGGAGATAGGACGGTAACTGGCACACAGGTGCGGGTCCTTTCCCGACTTCGGGATAACCGTGATATGCGCCTCGGTGGTCTGCGCCGGGAAGGGGAGCCCAGGAGACACCCCATTAAAGACCTGAGCAGAATAGGGGAGAGAGCGGAAGTGAAGGATTTGTAGAACCTAGCATAAACCCATCGGGGCCCGGACTCTTGCCACCCGGGAGCGACTTAAGAACCGTCTGAAGTTCAGCGTCCGTGAATGGAGCCTCCAGAGTGGCAGAGTCAAGCGCGGATAGCTTGGGAAGTAGGAGAGGCGGGCCGGGAGAGGTACTCACTGCTTGAGGGGATGTTTGGGGTAGGTTATAGAGCTTCGAGTAGAAGGAGTGGAAAGTAGCCGCAATGTCAGTGGTTGTGTGTACCATACAATCTTGGGAGTTTTTGATAGCGGGAATGTGGGAGGTTACCAGTCTTCCCCTTAGAGCCCTTGCCAACATACGGCCACTTTTGTTCCCGTATTCATAGAATTTACTCCTACAAATTTGTACCATACGTTTATAGGATGCTTCTAGGAGGTGTTTAGCTTCCATACGTGCATTCTGGAGATCGTGAAGAGATTGCAAGGTAAGTGCTCGTTTGTGGGCAAGTTCCAGGGAAGTGATTTTTTGTAGAGCAAGCTTAATAAGTGAGTGGGCTTTTTCCCTCTTGAGACGGGAGCCATGCTTAATGAGCACGCCTCTAAGAACACACTTCAAAGCCTCCCATTGGATCGGTATTGGGGTAGTATCCTCCTTGTGATCCGAGAAGAAGTTCATTATACTGCTAGTGAGGTCAGCAGCACACCCCGCGTCAAGAAGGAGGCTTTCGTTTAACCGCCACGTCCACTCCTGTCTGGTGAGAAAGGGCAGATTCAGGGAACAGTATATATGAGTGTGGTCAGACCAAAGGATGTTTCCTATTTGTGTGGAATCAAGCCAGGATAGGGCCGATTGCTGAATAAGAATATGGTCAATGCGACTATATGAGCCATGGGGGGCAGAGTAGAAGGTGTAATCCTTATCAGCTGGGTGTTGGATCTGCCAGTGGTCGCGCAATTGTAATTGGAGCAGCGCTCGTTTGACCCTTTCAATAGTGGCATATGTGAGGGAAGCACGTCCAGTCGAATTATCAAGTGTGGGGTCAAGCGTCAGGTTAAGGTCACCACATAATATAATAGTCCCCCGGAGAAACGGTATGACGTTGTTAATAAGGTTTACGATGAAGGGTGCTTGATTTTGGTTGGGGGCATACACGTTAAGGAAGGTTAATTCCTGTCCCCCAATAAGTAATGCGAGGGCCAGATATCTCGCATCTGGATCGACAGTACATCCCAGCACTTGATGAGGTAAAGACTTGTGGATCGCTATGGCGACTCCTTTTGTCTTGTTTACCGGATTGTTTACAAAGTGCCAGGTTGTGTAGTGTCGATAATGTATGTTCGGGGCGCTACCCTCCTTAAAGTGCGTTTCCTGGAAGCAAACAACATGTATCTTTTGGCGATGGAAGTGATGAAGTACCTGGGCCCTTTTTTCGGGGGTGTTGAGACCCTTCGCGTTGAATGATGCGATCTTCAGTGACCCCATTGCTGTGGGAGGAGGGGGGGAGAGAGGGGAAAAAAAACACAAGGGAGGAGTGGGGAGACGTCCGACAAAAAACAAAGAGAAAAAACAAATAAAAGTAAACAAATTGGAGGAAAACACTGAAAAGGAAAGGTAGAGTGGTTTTAAATGACCCAAAGGTCCAAAGAGGCTATCACTCGGGGTTACGTCACCCCTAGGGAGAGTCTCTACTTATTTGGGGGAGAAAGTGGCAGCCAGACAAGAGCTGACCCGCCACAACACCGGCAGATGCAGATAGAAAAGTATGAGCACCAGCAGTTTAAGAGCATAAAGACAGAGAAAGAGAATAGGCAAATAACTAAGAACCATTATGCAAAATTTAGCAAGTTAAAGCATTAGTGGTCCCAGGCAAGTTAAGCAGGAAGCCCCTCAGATGGTAAGGTGGGGTGGGGATCTGCGACTCAGGTTGCCTGGTCCTTTCTGGCGGCGCCCTCTTGAGGTCGGAGCAGAAGATCTGGGACTCCTTTCAGCAGGTGATGGACGACGTCACCTTGTCAACTCAGAGGCAGGTGGGAGAAGAGACGGCCAGGGCCCCAGATCAACCGGCGGCAAATCCAGCTGCTGCAGAAAGTGGGGAAGATCTGTAGGGTCCCGTAGGGTGACAACTTGATCCTTGGGGCCCGCAAGTAGAGCAAAAGGAAAGACCCAGCGGTAAAGGATACTGCGCTCTTTGAGGAGGTGCAGGGCAGCGCGCTGGGCTAGGGTATGGCGGGATAAGTCTTGTAGTAAGATAAAGGGGGCACCTTCATAGGACAGGGACGACATCTGTCGGGCTTTAAGCTGGATCTGATCCTTGATGGCATAAAAGTGGACTCTGCAGATGACGTCCCATGGCTTAGAGAGATCAGGATTGGGGGGCCTCAATGCCCTATGGGCCCTGTCGATTTCGATGTTGGAGCTTGGTGGACGTCCCAGGAGGTCATTGAAAATCTTCACAATGGTAGGTAAAAGTACCGCCTGTGTTATTGACTCAGGGAGGCCTCTGATCCAAATATTGTTGCAGCGGCTCCTATTTTCAACATCATCCAGATGATATTGCAAGGCGTGCAGTTGCGCATCGTGGGACTGTAGTTTGTCTTTCAAGACTTGCACATCTGCCGACAAGGAATCATGTTCCTGTTAAACGGTGTCCACCCTTGTATCAATCAGGGCTATCTCAGAGCGTACTTGCGTGAATTCTCTCTTACATTCTTGAAAAATGTTAGCTGCAAAGCTAGAGAGGTCTGCCTTGGTGGGAAGCGAGCACATCAGGTTGCGTAAGTCCGCCATAGTAGGTGGTCGAGAGTCCTCGTCGAACAGAGGAACATGAGACGCAGGTTTTTGGGGCAATGGTGGAAAGCCCTGGGAGGCTGACGCTGTGGAGGCGGCCAGAATCTGTGTGCCTGGTGAGGCAGCGCCATCATGGCGCGGATAGGATCCGTCCCAGGATGAGCCTGTGGACCAGTGCAGGGAAGTCGCTAGGGGCGGCCCAGAAGAGTGAGGCGAGAGAGGCTCCCGCAACGTGCATGGGGAAGAGGCCGTGGCCTGCGGTGAGTTGGGGGCCACTCTGTTAGCCACTCTGGGCTGCCCCCGGTGAAGAGCATCTCCCTGTATCAGGGAATGTCCCATATGACTGGCTGGGGCGCAAAACCAGGGGGATCCAGTGGGAGATCCCATCTCTGGGCGCAGGGAGGCTGCAGACGGGCTGGAAGTTCCATGTCCCCGGGAGATGGGGTGAGAGGCTGACTGAGGAGCCCTCTGTAACAGGGGGAACTCCTCTTCACTGACCTGTATCACCGGAGAACGAGGGGACAGCATGGCGGCTGTCAGGCCTCCTCTCTGAGCCGGAGGTGAGTGCAGTCCAAGGCCTCCTTCTTCCGAGACACGAGGCGTCTGGGCTTGATCAGGATCGCTGCACAGGGTCGGCACTGATGCGGACTGGGCTCTCCGTCGATCCGGTAAGTGCTGTACAGATCCTGTCTCCGCTACTTCTGTCGTGAGCGGAGTCACATCAGGGCCGGCAGCGCCATCTTGAAAGAGCTCGGCGCGCTTGGCCATGTCGGGGGCCGGCGTTGCAGGCTGTCTGGCGAAGAGCCTGGGTATGTCCCCCTGTGAGGATGTCAGGGGGGCCACAGAGCGAGCCCTGCTCTTTTTAGTGACTTTGCCCATTGTTAAAGGGTCGCTGGCGGTGGATTATCTCCGGTGCTGTGGAGGAGCTCGCAGCACACACGTCCTCACTCCTTCATAGCCTGCCACGCCCCCGGAGGCAATACATTTTAATGCTGTACACGGAGACAGCATTAAAACCGAAGTGTTTGAACAAATCTGCTTTGGATCTCTGATCTGAAGCTCGATTCACTCGACACTATCATCATATCTAAATGGTATCTAGCCAATAAATTTTTTATCAATTTTATTTTTTTTCTTATATGGATCCATTATTCTTATACTAGCTGCTGGGCCCTAAGCTCACTGTTCTGGACTGTGAATATATTTGCATAATTATTTGGATTGTTTGGTTCTTCTTTATTTGTTTTATTTGATATTTTTATGTATCATTTTCTGATTTATTGATACATGAATTAATAAATATATTATATACAGTATATACCTAGAAGACCTCACATCTTTTTTTCTCTACATGTTGTGCAGTTTTGAGCATATTCACCCCCCCCTCAAATTTTTTTTTTATTTCTGTTAAAATAGGAAAGAAATGAAATAAATATCCTTGCAGATAGCTGCTTTTGAGGTTCTGCAGCAGAAAGTTTGCTAGGAGGCACATCCAGCCTCAGCACCTCACTTCTTGCTCCCTGGCTGACAGCTTTCAATGCCTGTCCCTATTCTACACAGTTATTCTTCTTCTTTGTAGTTTTAGTCTTTCCCTTTCAATGTGCCTGGCAGTAGAATAGAAGCTTGATTGTGACCCTTGTCCAAGACAGAATGATGTTCTGCTAGGGCACCTCCCTCCCTGCTTCAGCACTGATTGGCTCATCCAGGCTGTCTGTCGGCCTCTGATCAAGCCCTCCCTCTCACTTTCTGTCAGCGTCATGTAAGCACCCCCCTTTTTCTCCCTAGTGCTTTTTACTACCGACATGTGCAGTAAAATGGTGCTGCACACCATTTTACTGGATTTATCTGAAGCGACCCTGAAAAGGTTTTGCAAAGTTCGTTACTAATCTAGTTCATTACGAACTGGTTCGCTCATCTTTAGCAAAGTAGAGTTACAGTATTTCCAAAGTACACGTGTACAGTCGTGGCCAAAAGTTTTGAGAATTACATAAATATTGGAAATTGGAAAAGTTGCTGCTTAAATTTTTATAATAGCAATTTGCATATACTCCAGAATGTTATGAAGAGTGATCAGATGAATTGCATAGTCCTTCTTTGCCATGAAAATTAACTTAATCCCAAAAAAAACTTTCCACTGCATTTCATTGCTGTCATTAAAGGACCTGCTGAGATCATTTCAGTAATCGTCTTGCTAACTCAGGTGAGAATGTTGACGAGCACAAGGCTAGAGATCATTATATCAGGCTGATTGGGTTAAAATGGCAGACTTGACATGTTAAAAGGAGGGTGATGCTTGAAATCATTGTTCTTCCATTGTTAACCATGGTGACCTGCAAAGAAACGCGTGCAGCCATCATTGCGTTGCATAAAAATGGCTTCACAGGCAAGGATATTGTGGCTACTAAGATTGCACCTCAATCAACAATTTATAGGATCATCAAGAACTTCAAGGTAAGAGGTTCAATTATTGTTAAGAAGGCTTCAGGGCATCCAAGAAAGTCCAGCAAGCGCCAGGATCGTCTCCTAAAGATGATTCAGCTGCGGGATCGGAGTGCCACCAGTGCAGAGCTTGCTCAGGAATGGCAGCAGGCAGGTGTGAGCGCATCTGCACGCACAGTGAGGCGAAGACTTTTGGGAGATGGCCTGATGTCAAGAAGGGCAGCAAAGAAGCCACTTCTCTCCAAAAAAAACATCAGGGACAGATTGATCTTCTGCAGAAAGTATGGTGAATGGACTGCTGAGGACAGGGGCAAAGTCATATTCTCCAATGAAGCCTCTTTCCGATTGTTTGGGGCATCTGGAAAAAGGCTTGTCCGGAGAAGAAAAGGTGAGCGCTACCATCAGTCCTGTGTCATGCCAACAGTAAAGCATCCTGAGACCATTCATGTGTGGGGTTGCTTCTCATCCAAGGGAGTGGGCTCACTCACAATTTTGCCCAAAAACACAGCCATGAATAAAGAATGGTACCAAAACACCCTCCAACAGTAACTTCTTCCAACAATCCAACAACAGTTTGGTGAAGAACAATGCATTTTCCAGCACGATGGAGCTCCGTGCCATAAGGCAAAAGTGATAACTAAGTGGCTCGGGGACCAAAACGTTGACATTTTGGGTCCATGGCCTGGAAACTCCCCAGATCTTAATCCCATTGAGAACTTGTGGTCAATCCTCAAGAGGTGGGTGGACAAACAAAAACCCACTAATTCTGACAAACTCCAAGAAGTGATTATGAAAGAATGGGTTGCTATCAGTCAGGAATTGGCCCAGAAGTTGATTGAGAACATGCCCAGTCGAATTGCAGAGGTCCTGAAAAAGAAGGACCAACACTGCAAATACTGATTCTTTGCATAAATGTCATGTAATTGTCGATAAAAGCCTTTGAAACGTATGAAGTGCGTGTAATTATATTTCACTACATCACAGAAACAACTGAAACAAAGATCTAAAAGCAGTTTAGCAGCAAACTTTGTGAAAACTAATATTTGTGTCATTCTCAAAACTTTTGGCCACGACTGTACTTGTGTTTAGATATGTATTTGCAAGTATATTCAAGCATTCTAACAAGCAGCACAATACCACCTGTCCACCTGACAGGTTATAAATGCTAGATCAGTGTGCGTCTATCTGCTGGGACACTGATTGCCAGAACACAGTATAGCAGGCCCCAATTCCCACCAGATGCAATCTGCAGCTAGAAGGAGTTTGAATGTAGTGGCAATCAACCGTGTGCCTTGCCACTTTAGTCTATGGCACTGATGAAAACAGCCTAGCACTTGGAATACCCATTTACCAGCAACATTGCCCCACCTTTTCAGTGATTGGCTAAAGGGGAATTTTTTGTGTTGTGACTCCACTAGGGAGCAAAGACCAGCAGGACCGTGGTAAGCATTGGAATGGCAGCAGTGAGGATCAATGAGGTAATGCTTCTTTTCTAAAACATTTTTTTGTGTGAATTCTGTATTATTTAGGAGTTCTTGCTCATTTTGTTCTCATTTGTAACTTCTAGAAAAATACAGAAAAAAAGATGTGAACCTAATACAAAGGGGTTCTCTAGTACTACATAAACATAATTGAAATAACACAGCAGAAGACATGTTATCCCAGTGTACCCTCCAATGAAATTTAAAGGGGTTGTCCAAGATTTTCATATTGGTAGGCCATCAATATCAGACTGGCAGGGGTCTGACTTCCAGCATTCCTACTGATCAGCTGTTTAACCTCTTTAGGACACATGACGTATCAGTATGGCATGTTGTCCCGGTACTTAAGGACACATGATGTACCGGTACGTCATGTGTATTTCCGATCACCGCCGCCTGGCAATTCAGACCTGCGGTTTGTGGCCTTTCAATGGTGCAGCGGCGGCGGGCGGGCGCAGGTGCCATCGGGTCCCCGTGGGGCTGTAGGGGGGACCCGATGGCATGTAAGGCATCGCGCTACCTTCCGGTGACGAGCCTGTGAGATCCAGCCCCCTGGATCTCACAGGCCGGAAGCTGTATGAGTAATACACACAGTATTACTCATACAGCCAATGCATTCCAATACAGAAGTATTGGAATGCATTGTAAAGGATTAGACCCCCAAAAGTTGAAGTCCCAAAGTGGGACAAAAATAAAGTGAAAAAAAAAATTTAAAAAATAAAGTTTTCCCCCCAAAAATTGAAAGTTTCAAGTAAAAATAAACAAAAACGTCATTTTCCCCAAATAAAGTTAAAAAAAAAAAGGTAAAAAATAGGGGGGATAGTAGACATATTAGGTATCGCCACATCCGTATCGACCGGCTCTATAAACATATCACATGACCTAACCCCTCAGATGAACACCGTAAATCAAAAAGGCGTATGCCCACCAAAATAGTTCCAATCTAATCGTCACCTCATTCTGCAAAAAATGAGCCCCTACCTGAGACAAATGATATTATTGTGTAAAACTTACATAAATAAAAAAAAGTATACATATTAGGTATCGCTGCGTCCGTATCGACCGGCTCTATAAAAATATCACATGACCTAACCCCTCAGATGAACACCGTAAAAAATAAAACTGTGCTAAATAAACCATTTTTTGTCACCTCACATCACAAAAAGTGTAATAGCAAGCGATCAAAAAGTCATATGCACCGCAAAATAGTGTCAATCAAACCGTCATCTCATCCCGCAAAAAATGAGACTCTACCTAAGATAATCGCCAAAAAAATGAAAAAACTATGGCTTTTATAATATGGAGACACTAAAACATGATTTTTTTTTGTTTCAAAAATGATATTATTGTGTAAAACTTACATAAATAAAAAAAAGTATACATATTAGGTATCGCCGCGTCCGTATCGACCGGCTCTATAAAAATATCACATGACCTAACCCCTCAGATGAACACTGTAAAAAATAAAAAATAAAAACTGTGCTAAATAAACTATTTTTTGTCACCTTACATCACAAAAAGTGTAATAGCAAGCGATCAAAAACAAAAAGTCACATGCACCCCAAAATAGTGCCAATCAAACCGTCATCTCATCCCGCAAAAATCATACCCTACCCAAGATAATCGCCAAAAAACTGAAAAAACTATGGCTCTCAGACTATGGAAACACTAAAACATGATTTTTTTTGTTTGAAAAATGAAATCATTGTGTAAATCTTACATAAATAAAAAAATGTATACATATTAGGTATTGCCGCGTCCGACAACCTGGTCTATAAAAATACCACATGATCTAACCTGTCAGATGAATGTTGTAAATAACAAAAAATAAAAACGGTGCCAAAACAGCTATTTCTTGTTACCTTGCCTCACAAAAAGTGTAATATAGAGCAACCAAAAATCATATGTACCCTAAAATAGTACCAACAAAACTGCCACCCTATCCCGTAGTTTCTAAAATGAGGTCAATTTTTTAGAGGTTCATCAGGGGGGCTTTAAATGGGACATGGTGTCAAAAAACCAGTCCAGCAAAATCTGCCTTCCAAAAACCGTACGGCATTCCGGTTTACGACAACATATGGGGTGTTTCTGTAAACTACAGAATCAGAGCCATAAATATTGAGTTTTGTTTGGCTGTTAACACTTGCTTTGTAACTGGAAAAAAATTATTAAAATGGAAAATCTGCCAAAAAAGTGAAATTTTGAAATTGTATCCCTATTTTCCATTAATTCTTGTGGAACACTTAAAGGGTTAACAAAGTTTGTAAAATCAGTTTTGAATACCTTGAGGGGTGTAGTTTCTAGAATGGGGTCACTTTTTTGGTGGTTTCTATTATGGAAGTCTCACAAAGTGACTTCAGACCTGAACTGGTCCTTGAAAAGTGGGTTTTTGAAGATTTGCTGCTAAGCCTTGTAACATCCCCAAAAAATAAAATGTAATTCCCAAAATGATCCAAACATGAAGTAGACATATGGGGAATGTAAAGTAATAACTATTTTTGAAGGTATTACTATGTATTTTAGAAGTAGAGAAATTTAAACTTGGAAATTTGTAGTTTTTTTTACACATTTTTGGTAAATTTGGTATTTTTTTTATAAATACAAATTCATTTTTTTTTACTTCATTTTACCAGTGTCATGAAGTACAATATGTGACGAAAAAACAATCTCAGAATGGTCTGGATAAGTCAAAGCATTTTAAAGTTATCACCACTTAAAGTGACACTGGTCAGATTTGCAAAAAATGGCCTGGTCCTTAAGGTGAAAATGAGCCCGGTCCCTAAGGGGTTAAAGAGACAATGGTGCTCCAATACGGCCGCTTTCTTGGCCTTTGATGTCAGGTTCATCAGTCAGATGGCGCAGCTTGGTCTCATTCAAGTAGCACAAAGGTTAAGAAATGACAAGCTCAGAGTCTTGTTTACAAATGCTCGCAGTCTAGGGAATAAGATCAATGAACTTGAGGCTATAATGGCATCTGAGAATATAGATGTAGTGGCTGTTACTGAGACGTGGTTCAAGGGGAGTAATGACTGGGATATATCAATACCAGGGTTCTCTCTATACAGGAAAGACAGAGAAGGCAAGAAGGGGGGAGGGGTGGCCCTGTATGTGAAAGATAACATAAAATCTAATTTGATACAAGTTAGCGAGAACAATTTAGAGTCAGTTTGGGTTACCGTGCAGCTTGATAATCATAAGGTAACTCGTGTAGGTGTGATATATAGACCACCTAGCCAAGTCAAAGAATTAGATGATCTACTAGTTGAGGAAATAGTTAAAATGACATTGAAGGGGGAAGTTATCATTATGGGAGACTTCAATCTTCCAGATGTAAACTGGAAAACCAAAATAGCTAGTTCTGCCAGGAGTACAGATATTCTAAATTCCCTACTGGGATTATCTCTACAGCAAATAGTGGAGGAGCCAACCCGGAAGGAGGCCATTTTAGATTTAGTATTCACAAATGGGAATTTGGTATCTGATATTACTGTAGGGGAAAGCTTGGGATCTAGTGATCACCAGTCAGTGTGGTTTACTATAAGTACAGTGACTGAGTCACACCACACAAAAACAAAAGTTTTAGATTTTAGAAAAACAGACTTTTCTAAAATTAGATTAGTGGTATACAAGTCCCTATCAGACTGGAACAGTTTCATTGGAGTCCAGGAGAAATGGGACTACTTAAAAGTGGCACTATTGAAGGCAACAGAAAATTGCATTAGGCTTGTCAGTAAAAGCAAAAAAAGGAAGAGACCACTGTGGTACTCAGCAGAAGTGGCCAAAATCATTAAAAACAAAAAAATAGCATTTAGGAATTATAAAAAAAAAACGAGGATGACAGACAAATTTATAAGATTAGGCAGAGAGAGGCCAAACAAGTTATAAGAGCTTCCAAAGCACAGGCAGAAGAGAAATTAGCTCAGTCAGGGAAAAAAGGCGAGAAGGCATTCTTCAGATACATAAATGAAAAAAGGAAACTAAAACAAGGAATTACAAAATTATAAACAAAAGAAGGAAGGTATATGGAAGAAGATAAAGAACTAGCTGACTGCCTCAATGAATATTTCTGTTCAGTTTTTACAAAGGAAAATGAAGGAGAAGGACCTCAGTTAGGAAAGAAGACTAATGAATCTTTTGATGCATGTGTCTTTACAGAGGAAGAGGTTCTAAGTCAGCTGTCTAAAATTAATACAAATAAGTCACAGGGGCCTGATGGGATACACCCAAAGCTATTAAAAGAGCTCAGCGGTGAACTAGCAAAACCATTAACAGATTTATTTAACCAATCACTGGCAACAGGAGTCGTCCCAGAAGATTGGAAATTAGCAAATGTTGTGCCCATTCACAAGAAAGGTAGTAGGGAGGAATCGGGCAACTATAGGCCAGTAAGCCTGACATCAATAGTGGGGAAATTAATGGAAACCATACTTAAGGAGAGGATTGTGGAACATCTAAAATCCCATGGATTGAAAGATGAAAAACAGCATGGGTTTACTTCAGGGAGATCATGTCAAACTAATCTTATTGATTTTTTTGATTGGATGACTAAAATAATAGATGGAAGAGGTGCAGTAGACATCGCTTATCTAGACTTTAGTAAGGCTTTTGATACTGTCCCACATAGAAAGCTTATCAATAAAGTGCAGTCTTTGGGCTTGGACTCCCATATTGTTGAATGGATTAGGCAGTGGCTGAGGGACAGGCAACAGAGGGTTGTAGTCAATGGAGTATATTCAGACCAAGGTCTTGTTACCAGTGGGGTACCTCAGGGATCTGTTCTGGGACCCATATTGTTTAATATCTTTATCAGCGAAATTGCAGAAGGCCTCGATGGTAAGGTGTGTCTTTTTGCTGATGACACAAAGATTTGTAACAGGGTTGATGTTCCTGGAGGGATACACCAAATGGAAAAGGACTTAGGAAAACTAGAGGAATGGTCAAAAATATGGCAACTAAAATTTAATGTTGATAAGTGCAAGATAATGCACCTGGGACGTAAAAACCCAAGAGCAGAATATAAAATCAGTGATACAGTCCTAACCTCAGTATCTGAGGAAAGGGATTTAGGGGTCATTATTTCAGAAGACTTAAAGGTAGGCAGACAATGTCATAGAGCAGCAGGAAATGCTAGCAGAATGCTTGGGTGTATAGGGAGAGGAATTACCAGTAGAAAGAGGGAGGTGCTCATGCCGCTTCTACAGAGCACTAGTGAGACCTCATTTGGAGTATTGTGCTCAGTACTGGAGACCATATCTCCAGAAGGATATTGATCCTTTGGAGAGAGTTCAGAGAAGAGCTACTAAACTGGTACATGGATTGCAGGATAAAACTTACTAGGAAAGATTAAAGGACCTTAACATGTATAGCTTGGAAGAAAGACGAGACAGAGGGGATATGATAGAAACGTTTAAATACATAAAGGGAATCAACAAGGTAAAAGAGGAGAGAATATTTAAAAGAAGAAAAACTGCTACAAGAGGACATAGTTTTAAATTAGAGGGGCAAAGGTTTAAAAGTAATATCAGGAAGTATTACTTTACTGAGAGAGTAGTGGATGCATGGAATAGCCTTCCTGCAGAAGTGGTAGCTGCTAATACAGTGGAGGAGTTTAAGCATGCATGGGATAGGCATAAGGCCATCCTTCATATAAGATAGTGCCAGGGGCTATTCATAGTATTCAGTATAATGGGCAGACTAGATGGGCCAAATGGTTCTTATCAGGGGGCGTGGCTTGCTCATGGCGGAGTAGGACGCAGGACAGTGAAGCTCTCCCGCCATCTCCGCTCGAAAAGCTATTTTTACCCACATCCCTGCTCACTCACGTCTCCTGATGGGTCGTAGGACTGCCAAGGGGTTACAGGAGCCTGCACAACAGCCGGAGGGGTCCGGAATTGAGAAGTTTTTTGGATCCCAGGCGAGTGGCACAGGGCCGGCAGAGGCGCCCAAGATGGCGACCGGAAAGAATGTGCCTGCGACCGCTGGTAACTCGAGCCCGCCACATGAGGACAGCGAGCCGGAAAGCCCGGTGACCGTTACTACGGACGGCGAATGGGATATCCGCACGTTTTTGCAGGCTCTCCCTACCAAAGATGATTTAGCCCACTCGGTGCAGAGGCTAGAGCAGACATATCGCTCAGAAATGGAGACCCTGAAGGGGGAAATTAAACACTTGGGCACCAGAGTCGAGGCTGCTGAAAAGACACAGGAGTCCTTTCAAGACCAGCTGGATGATCAGCACAAGGTACTATCGGCGCATTCACAGCAGATCAGCCACCTTCTTTCACATGTGGATGATCTAGAGAACCGCCATCGCAGGAATAACCTGCGGATCCGTGGAGTGGCGGAATCAATATCCACGTCTGAATTAGAGGCAACGATCCAGACCTTTTTTAGCACACTGCTGGGGGAATCGGCGCAGCTACCGGTGGAGTTGGATCGCCTGCACAGGGCCTTGGGGCCTAAGTCTATGGATGTTTCCAGACCAAGGGACATTGTGTGCCGTGTGCATTTTTTTAAAGTAAAAGAGGAGATATTAAAAGCAGCTAGGCAAGTTGACACTCTGGAACTCGGAGGCTCTGTGGTACAGATCTTGCCGGACCTCTCTAGACGTACTCTTCAGCTTAGAAGGGCGGTGAAGCCTCTACTCGCCTTACTCAAAGAGAGAGAGATACCATATAGATGGGGCTTCCCCTTTCAACTGCATGTTAGGAGAGATGGAAGAGCAGCGATTTTCAGAGATCCGGAGGACCTTCCCAAGTTTCTGGAGACTTTGTCGCTCCCACGTGTTTCATTACCGGATTGGCCGATGGTTATGGAGCCTGCGCCTAGGCCACAGAGAGAAAGATGGTCGGAGGTCTCCCCAAGGGCTTCTAGGCAAAGAAAGTCACCATGAAGATAGTCTAACTAACCTTGGGGTCACTTATCTTTTCACAGTGGTCATATAATAGACCACTTATGTGAATCATAACCTGCCCCATACTACTGTGGTTATAGCCGAAAGGCTTCCCTGTTAAGTTTGCACATATTCTGTGTAGTTGGTTCAGGATAATATGGGGGATGAAGGTTATTATGTTATGGTATACGTTGTTTTCCAGAGAGTTCCAGCAAGGAATTGGATGGGCCGTAAGGGCCTATATGGTTCATATAATGCAGGATGTATTTTATTACTATGTTTAGCTTTTCTTTAAATTATCAGATGATAATATCAGATGGAGATGGGGGGGGGGGGGGGGGGGGGGGCCTGCTCTGTCATCTTGGGCTTCCTCTTCTCCCTTAGAGGTGTGGGTGGTGGATGGTGGTTATATTCCACTACCTAATGTTAATTACAAGAAATGTCATTTTTGTCGCTCCATATTGTAGGGGCTTATTTGTTATATGTAATGTTTGTATGTCCCCCCTGTTGTGTCTTGTCTCCCTTAGGGCAGCGGTTCTGCCTTTATATGTTAGGTATCCAGTAACTCTCATAAGCATATTATACAATAGCTATGGCATCCATTAAAGTATGCTCCTATAATGTCAACGGGCTAAACGAACCGGTCAAGAGAAATCAAGTACTATATAGTCTACATAAACAGAAAGTGGGTATAGCCCTCCTGCAAGCGACCCATTTTAAAGAAGGTCACATCCCCTCATGTAAAAACAGGTACTTCACCACATGGGCTCATATTACATATGCTGAATCCAAATCAAGGGGGGTTGCCATAGCTATACATAAAAATGTACCATGCACTGTGCTGGATACCCGCCGAGACGATCAAGGTCGTTACTTGTTCCTGAAAGTTAATATTGCTTCTAGAGTATTGATTATTGCTAATATATATTGTCCCAACACAGGTCAGAGTGGCTTCGCGAATTTGGCCTTTGCCGCATTGGAGGACTTTGCGGATGGTGTAAAGATTATCCTAGGCGGTGACATTAATCTCCCTCTTGAGGCTAAATTGGATACGTCCTCAGGTGAGTCCTCTACTTCTCCTGGGGCGGCCCGTGGTTTCCAGAGACACTTACATGCACTGAGTTTAGTTGATGTGTGGAGAATACTGCACCCGTCAGGGAAGGACTTCACATTTTTTTCTGTGACACATAACTCATATCACCGCCTGGACTATGTGTTCATTTCACATGAACTATTAGACCTACATCCGACTGCGGCGATAGAACCTATCCTCTTCTCTGACCATTCAATGACCTGGGTAGCTTTAGACCTAGGGGATCCTACTCGTTCAAGGAGCTCTTGGAAATTGAATGATAACGTATTGAAAGACAGTGTGTGTGTGGCTGACATTAAAAAAGTAATTGAGGAATTTGTGGAGGTTCACAAGGAGGACTCCTCCAGATCCACTATTAAATGGGAGGCGCTTAAGTGTGTGATCAGAGGTCGTCTGATTTCCCACGCGTCCCGACTCAAGAAAATGAGGGCCGCTAAGATTATTGATCTTTTGAGGAAGGTAGCGGATCTGGAGAAGTCCCATAAGAGCAGTTTGGATCTTGTAGTGTTTCAGGAGCTCTGCGACACTAGAAGTGCGTTGCGGAAACTCATTGACCAGAAATATTTGGGGGCCAGGGACAAATTGAAGAGTTTGTTCTACGGCTTAGGTGATAAGAGTGGTAGACTCCTGGCGAGGGCGTTGAGACCACGCACGGCTTCCGGGTATATTCCCTCTCTCAACTGTAGAGTAGGGGGGAAGGTCCATGCTACGGAGGACATTCTGAGGGAGTTTCGGGCCTATTATGAGGAGCTTTATAGCTTAAAAGGGAAATATGCTGATTTAGCCTCTGAACTTAAAGCCCAAAAAATAAGACAGTACCTGAATGAGCTAAAGGGACCTAAACTCTCATCTATAGATAGTTTGGACTTAGAGAGGGAGGTGACGGATCAGGAGATAAAGGGGGTGGTGAAGTCATTGGAGGTAGGCAAGTGCCCAGGCCCTGACGGGTTCACACCTCGTTTTTATAAAAAGTTTTTGACGGAGATATTGGGGCCTCTGAAGGATATGTGCAATTCTCTAGATCATGGGGATGTGTTTCCGGCGCAGGCAGTTACGGCACACATATGTGTCATCCCTAAGCCGGGGAGGGCCCCCCTGGCCTGTTGTAATTACCGGCCGATTTCTTTAATCAACGTGGATGTGAAAATCTACGCGAAAATACTGGCAAATAGGCTAAGGGGGCATATTCCTTCCCTGGTTTCGGCAGATCAGGTGGGGTTTGTGCCCGGCAGGGAAGCTAGGGACAATACCATCAGATCTTTGGCTCATATCGCAAAGGCTAGAGCTGACAGATCGCCTTTGTGCCTTCTCTCAGTCGACGCGGAAAAAGCATTTGACCGCGTCGACTGGGATTTCCTCAGGGAGACCTTGTTGGCGTTTGGGCTGGGCCCTAATATGTTGCTCAGAATAATGGCGCTCTACAATAAACCGCGAGCTCAGGTGAGAGTAAATGGCGCATTGTCTTCCTCTTTTGAGATACACAATGGGACTCGCCAGGGGTGTCCGCTATCGCCATTACTATATATTCTGGTCATGGAGTTTCTGGCAAGGGCACTGAGAGCTAATGCTTCAATTAGAGGTCTGTGTTTTGGTACATTAGAATCTAAAATCGCAATATATGCAGACGACTTACTGATATACTGTACAGATCCAGTTGTTAGCTTACCAAATATTACTAAAGAATTCTCTATATTTGGAGACTTGAGTAATTTTAAGGTGAACTTTCACAAATCTGAGATATTGAATGTCACGGTTCCACACACCACAATGGAGGCTTTGAAACAAGCCTTTCCATTTCAATGGAAGACAGATCACATTTCATACCTGGGGGTGTCCATCCCTACCCGTTTAGAGGACTTATATCAGCTAAATTTCTCTACGTTAATAGACGAGATTAGGAAGGATCTGGTGGTCTGGAAGGGATTACCCCTGTCGTGGTTCGGCAGAATACACGCGTTAAAAATGAATGTACTCCCTAGGATTCTTTATGTTCTCAGGACTATTCCCATCCCGCTGCCGGGCGTGTTCTTCAGGACCATAAGATCCTTGTTTATAAACTTTATTTGGGCCGGTTCTACTCCTAGGTTGGGGATCAAGTTCCTCTTTAGGACTAAGGATAGGGGCGGAGTTGGGGTCCCTGATATTAAATTATACCATAGAGCGGCAGTTCTGGCATACATATTAGACTGGTTTCACAACAGCTCCAGCAAAAGATGGGTTGGATTTGAGAGGAGCGAGACGGAAGTCCCCCCTCAAAATCTTTTGTGGATACCAAAAAGTTTGCGTGGCAAGGTAATCCCGACCATTACAGCTGGGGTACTACAGGTGTGGGACAGATGTGCGGTTGCACTCGGTTGCTCATCTTTCCCGAGCCCTATGACATCGATATTTGATAATCCAGCTTTTCCGTTGTGTAAGGGTAGGAGAGAAATACTGGGTTATCGAAGAGAGGATGGACTTAGGGTACGACAATTGATCTCGGGAACTTCTATCCGTACTTTAGATGACTTGCCGGGGTGTAGGAATAGAGGGGCGTGGATTTTATATAGAGGACTGAGAAATTACATACTATCCTTAGGTCCGGCGGAAGCCCTGGCTAGGGATCTGACCCCCTTTGAAGCAGTGTGTTCACAGTCGTCTCCTCCTGTGCATTTGGTGTCTCTGGTGTACGGGCTGCTACAGGAGAATGCTGGACCGGCCTCTTCCTTGCCTTATGTTCGGGCTTGGGAGAAGGAACTGGGAAAAGTGTTCTCTAAGGAACAAATGGAGAAATCATTTGTATTATCTCACAAGTCCTCCATATGCTGTGGGGTGCAAGAAAAGAATTTTAAAATACTTTCTAGATGGTATAGGACCCCTGCTATTTTGCATTCCTTTTTCCCGGAGTGCTCTGACCTGTGTTGGAGATGTTTGGAGGAGGTGGGTACAATGTCCCATATCTGGTGGCGGTGTAAGAAAATTGTTCCCTTTTGGTCGGCCCTGAATGAATTGTACAACAGTGTGGTGGGTATGACATCTGTCTGGACCCCGGAGGAAGCTTTGTTATCAATGTTTGCCAGTCCCACTCTGGTAGTCAAAAGAGGCCTCCTGAGATTTTTCATGCAGGCGGCTCGTTTGGTGTTGCCTAGACATTGGAAGTCACAGGAAGCGCCGAAGATGTCAGAATGGCTAGAGACGTTTGAGAACTTACGTAGAATGGAGGAATTGATAGCAGAAGATGCGGGACTAGACCAGAAATACTTGAAAGTGTGGATGCCATGGATTTTGTTTAAAGGGTCTCAGGGATTTTCTGAATGGATGAATCGGTACAGTGTGTCTCCGGTTGTATAAGACTGTAGATGCTTGCTTTTATGGAAGATACCTAGTAGTTTGTCTTTTTCCTTTTGTGTCTATCTGTGTTGTCTGTGTTTGTCTCCCCCGTTTGTCTCGTTTCATGGTTATGCATAGGCTTTTGGAAACACTCTTTGTTGTGAATCCTACAGATGCAAGGTTTACTTGCTTAAGTTCTGTAACCTACTGATGTCATCTTAAATATGATGTGTTTCTCGCAATGTACTGATTCATGTTGTTACATTTTTTTATGCCTAAATAAAATAATTGAACAACAAATGGTTCTTATCTGCCGACACATTCTATGTTTCTATGTTTCTATGAAGCTGAGCTGCAATATTAAGTACAGTTGCTATCTAATGGATGGCGCTGTGCTTAGTGAGGTATGAGAAGACCGCAGCACTTACAGTAGGCCTCTTTCATACAAGCATGTCCTGTGCGGAAATCACACACCATGTGTGAGCGTGATTTCATGTTATGGACACTGCTCGTTTTGCAGGAGCGCATGACATTATAATGATTTATAATGCTGTGTGTCTCTGTATGACCTGTATTTACTGAATTATACATACATACTGCTGTCAGTATAATTATGTAGAAGTAAGTTTATGATGAGACACACAGCATTATAAATCATTATAATGCTGTGTGCTCTTGGGAAACGAGCAGTGTTTATAATGGGTAATCACCCTCCCACTTGGAGCGTGATTTCCGCACAGGATACGCTAGTTTGAAAGAGGCCTTATGGGAGCACCACAGCCTCCTCAAACATCTGATCCATGGGGGTGCCAGGAGTCAAACCCCTCATGATTAGTTGATGAAAGTTCTGCAACTGTCCCATTTATCTAAATGGACTTGCAAAAAAGTATGCACATGCTATAGAAGCAACCCCATTTACATGAATGTAATAGATTTTTGTCCTATGTATCCATCCACATCACTCGCTTTGTTTAACCGAATACAGTTAGGTCCATATATATTTGGACAGAGACAACATTTTAAAAAATTTTGTTCTGTACATTACCACAATGGATTTTTAACAAAACAATTCAGATGCAGTTGAAGTTTAGACTTTCAGCTTTAATTCAGTAGGTTGAACAATATGATTGCATAAAAAATGTGAGGAACTAAAGCATTTTTTTAAACTCAATCCCTTCATTTCAGGGGCTCAAAAGTAATTGGACAAATTAAATAATTGTAAAAAAAAAAGTTAATTTCTAATACTTGGTTGAAAATCCTTTGTTGACTGCCTGAAGTCTTGGACTCATGGATATCACCAGACGCTGTGTTTCCTCCTTTTTAATGCTCAGCCAGTCCTTTACAGCAGCGGTTTTCAGTTGCTGTTTGTTTGTGGGGCTTTCTGCCTGAAGTTTAGTCTTTAACAAGGGAAATGCATGCTCTGTTAGGTTCAGATCAGGTGACTACTTGGCCATTCAAAAATATTCCACTTCTTTGCTTTAACCACCTCAGCCCCCAGTGCTTAAACACCCTGAAAGACCAGGCCACTTTTTACACTTCTGACCTACACTACTTTCACCGTTTATTGCTCGGTCATGCAACTTACCACCCAAATGAATTTTACCTCCTTTTCTTCTCACTAATAGAGCTTTCATTTGGTGGTATTTCATTGCTGCTGACATTTTTACTTTTTTTGTTATTAATCGAAATTTAACGATTTTTTTGCAAAAAAATGACATTTTTCACTTTCAGTTGTAAAATTTTGCAAAAAAAACGACATCCATATAGAAATTTTGCTCTAAATTTATAGTTCTACATGTCTTTGATAAAAAAAAAATGTTTGGGTAAAAAAAAAATGGTTTGGGTAAAAGTTATAGCGTTTACAAACTATGGTACAAAAATGTGAATTTCCGCTTTTTGAAGCAGCTCTGACTTTCTGAGCACCTGTCATGTTTCCTGAGGTTCTGCAATGCCCAGACAGTACAAACACCCCACAAATGACCCCATTTCGGAAAGTACACACCCTAAGGTATTCGCTGATGGGCATAGTGAGTTCATAGAACTTTTTATTTTTTGTCACAAGTTAGCGGAAAATGATGATTTTTTTTTTTTTTTTTTTTTTTTCTTACAAAGTCTCATATTCCACTAACTTGTGACAAAAAATAAAAACTTCTATGAACTCACTATGCCCATAACGAAATACCTTGGGGTCTCTTCTTTCCAAAATGGGGTCACTTGTGGGGTAGTTATACTGCCCTGGCATTCTAGGGGCCCAAATGTGTGGTAAGGAGTTTGAAATCAAATTCTGAAAAAAATGACCTGTCAAATCCGAAAGGTGCTCTTTGGAATATGGGCCCCTTTGCCCACCTAGGCTGCAAAAAAGTGTCACACATCTGGTATCTCCGTACTCAGGAGAAGGTGGGGAATGTGTTTTGGGGTGTCATTTTATATATACCCATGCTGGGTGAGAGAAATATCTTGGCAAAAGACAACTTTTCCCATTTTTTTATACAAAGTTGGCATTTCACCAAGATATTTATCTCACCCAGCATGGGTATATATAAAATGACACCCCAAAACACATTCCCCACCTTCTCCTGAGTACGGAGATACCAGATGTGTGACACTTTTTTGCAGCCTAGGTGGGCAAAGGGGCCCATATTCCAAAGAGCACCTTTCGGATTTGACAGGTCATTTTTTTCAGAATTTGATTTCAAACTCCTTACCACACATTTGGGCCCCTAGAATGACAGGGCAGTATAACTACCCCACAAGTGACCCCATTTTGGAAAGAAGACACCCCAAGGTATTCCGTGAGGGGCATGGCGAGTTCCTAGAATTTTTTATTTTTTGTCACAAGTTAGTGGAAAATTATGATTTTTTTTTTTTTTTTTTTTTTTCATACAAAGTCTCATATTCCACTAACTTGTGACAAAAAATAAAAACTTCCATGAACTCACTATGCCCATCAGCGAATACCTTGGGGTCTCTTCTTTCCAAAATGGGGTCACTTGTGGGGTAGTTATACTGCCCTGGCATTCTAGGGGCCCAAATGTGTGGTAAGGAGTTTGAAATCAAATTCAGTAAAAAATGACCTATGAAATCCAAAAGGTGCTCTTTGGAATGTGGGCCCCTTTGCCCACCTAGGCTGCAAAAAAGTGTCACACATCTGGTATCCCCGTACTCAGGAGAAGTTGAGGAATGTGTTTTGGGGTGTCTTTTTACATATACCCATGCTGGGTGAGATAAATATCTTGGTCAAATGCCAACTTTGTATAAAAAAATGGGAAAAGTTGTCTTTTGCCAAGATATTTCTCTCACCCAGCATGGGTATATGTAAAATGACACCCCAAAACACATTCCCCACCTTCTCCTGAGTACGGAGATACCAGATGTGTGACACTTTTTTGCAGCCTAGGTGGGCAAAGGGGCCCATATTCCAAAGAGCACCTTTCGGATTTGACAGGTCATTTTTTTCAGAATTTGATTTCAAACTCCTTACCACACATTTGGGCCCCTAGAATGCCAGGGCAGTATAACTACCCCACAAGTGACCCCATTTTGGAAAGAAGACACCCCAAGGTATTCGCTGATGGGCATAGTGAGTTCATGGAAGTTTTTATTTTTTGTCACAAGTTAGTGGAATATGAGACTTTGTATGAAAAAAAAAAAAAAAAAAAAAATCATCATTTTCCACTAACTTGTGACAAAAAATAAAAAATTCTAGGAACTTGCCATGCCCCTCACGGAATACCTTGGGGTGTCTTCTTTCCAAAATGGGGTCACTTGTGGGGTAGTTATACTGCCCTGGCATTCTAGGGGCCCAAATGTGTGGTAAGGAGTTTGAAATCAAATTCTGAAAAAAATGACCTGTCAAATCCGAAAGGTGCTCTTTGGAATATGGGCCCCTTTGCCCACCTAGGCTGCAAAAAAGTGTCACACATCTGGTATCTCCGTACTCAGGAGAAGGTGGGGAATGTGTTTTGGGGTGTCATTTTACATATACCCATGCTGGGTGAGAGAAATATCTTGGCAAAAGACAACTTTTCCCATTTTTTTATACAAAGTTGGCATTTGACCAAGATATTTATCTCACCCAGCATGGGTATATGTAAAAAGACACCCCAAAACACATTCCTCAACTTCTCCTGAGTACGGGGATACCAGATGTGTGACACTTTTTTGCAGCCTAGGTGGGCAAAGGGGCCCACATTCCAAAGAGCACCTTTTGGATTTCATAGGTCATTTTTTACTGAATTTGATTTCAAACTCCTTACCACACATTTGGGCCCCTAGAATGCCAGGGCAGTATAACTACCCCACAAGTGACCCCATTTTGGAAAGAAGAGACCCCAAGGTATTCGCTGATAGGCATAGTGAGTTCATGGAAATTTTTATTTTTTGTCACAAGTTAGTGGAATATGAGACTTTGTATGAAAAAAAAATAAAAAATAAAAATCATCATTTTCCACTAACTTGTGACAAAAAATAAAAAATTCTAGGAACTTGCCATGCCCCTCACGGAATACCTTGGGGTGTCTTCTTTCCAAAATGGGGTCACTTGTGGGGTAGTAATACTGCCCTGGCATTTTCCAGGGGCCCTAATGTCTGGTAAGTAGGTAAATGACCTGTGAAATCCGAAAGGTGCTCTTTGGAATGTGGGCCCCTTTGCCCACCTAGGCTGCAAAAAAGTGTCACACATCTGGTATCTCCGTACTCAGGAGAAGGTGGGGAATGTGTTTTGGGGTGTCTTTTTACATATACCCATGCTGGGTGAGAGAAATATCTTGGCAAAAGACAACTTTTCCCATTTTTTTTATACAAAGTTGGCATTTGACCAAGATATTTATCTCACCCAGCATGGGTATATGTAAAATGACACCCCAAAACATATTCCCCAACTTCTGCTGAATACGGAGATACCACATGTGTGACACTTTTTTGCAGCCTAGGTGGGCAAAGGTGCCCAAATTCCTTTTAGGAGGGCATTTTTAGACATTTGGATACCAGACTTCTTCTCACGCTTTGGGGCCCCTAAAATGCCAGGGCAGTATAAATACCCCACATGTGACCCCATTTTGGAAAGAAGACACCCCAAGGTATTCAATGAGGGGCATGGCGAGTTCATTGAAAAAAAAAAAATTTGGCACAAGTTAGCGGAAATTGATTTTTTTGATTTTGTTCTCACAAAGTCTCCCTTTCCGCTAACTTGGGACAAAAATTTCAATCTTTCATGGACTCAATATGCCCCTCAGCGAATACCTTGGGGTGTCTTCTTTCCAAAATGGTGTTATTTGTGGGGTGTTTGTACTGCCCTGGCATTTGAGGGTCTCCGCAATCATTACATGTATGCCCAGCATTAGGAGTTTCTGCTATTCTCCTTATATTGAGCATACGGGTAATGAGATTTTTTTTTTCCGTTCAGCCTCTGGGCTGAAAGAAAAAAATGAACGGCACAGATTTCTTCATTCGCATCGATCAATGTGGATGAAAAAATCTCTGCCAAAAAAAGAAAAAGGAGGGGAAAGGCGTCTGCCAGGACATAGGAGCTCCGCCCAACATCCATACCCACTTCAGCTCGTATGCCCTGGCAAACCAGATTTCTCCATTCACATCAATCGATGTGGATGAATAAATCATTGCCGGGATTTTTTTTTTTATATATACAAAGTGTTTGCCAAAGTATATGAACACCGCCACCTCCTCAGCTCATATGCCTCGGCAAACGTATCTTTTACTGCAGAGGAGAAATCTCGTCTTGCAGCGCCGCATACACCGACTTGCGTGTAATCTGACAGCAGCGCAATGCTTCTGTCCGAATGCACATCAGTGCTGCAGCTGGTCGATCGGTTGGTCCACCTGAAAGGTAAAAAAAACAAAACAAAAAAGAAAAAACCAGGCCGCAAAGCAATAACTTTATTAACTGTTGAACAGAACATAGAAACTTTTTTTAAACTTTTTTAACTGAACATTTAACTTTTTTACTTACCGGTATTTTTTTTTTTGTTTAGTTTTTTTTACCTTTTATAGAACAAACCTCTCCTTCCCCATGGGACAATGTGCAAAGCGCAAATCGCCCAAAGATGTGGCGAAGTACATTATGCACTTTATCCCAGGTGAAAGGAGAGGTTTGCAGCAGCTGTGAGTGAATGGGCCCTAATAGCCCTGTGTGCCTGTCCTGGTGAGATGTGATCCCTATGCTAAGTGTACCTGTGTGTGGTACTTCCGGAAACACTCTCCATAGCATAGGGCAGGGTGGTCAGCACAGTCAGGACAGAAATAGCGGGTGTCACGCCTTATTCCACTCCTGCTACAGACACGACATCTTTTTCGGGGTGACGGTTGGGTTGAGGTACCAGGAACGACACTGGGGAAATGTCGCTCGTGTAGACGGCTAACTACACTGGTGGATGGGGCCACGGAACCTCCTGGGTAAAGGAGGTTCTCGATGATCTCTTCCTGGAATTTGAGGAAGGATCCTGTTCTCCCAGCCTTACTGTAGAGAACAAAACTATTGTAGAGCGCCAATTGAATTAAATATACAGACACCTTCTTATACCAGCGTCTGGTTCTGCGGGAAACTAAATACGGAGACAACATCTGGTCATTGAAGTCCACCCCTCCCATGAGCGCATTATAGTCGTGGACACAGAGGGGCTTTTCAATGACACGGGTTGCTCGCTCAATTTGGATTGTCGTGTCTGCGTGAATGGAGGAGAGCATGTAAACGTCACGCTTGTCTCTCCATTTCACCGCGAGCAGTTCTTCGTTACACAAGGCAGCCCTCTGCCCCCTTGCAAGACGGGTGGTTACAAGCCGTTGGGGGAAGCCCACGCGACTAGTTCGCATGGTGCCACAGGCGCAAATCCGTTCTAGAAACAAATGCCTAAAGAGGGCCACACTTGTGTAGAAATTGTCCACATAAAGATGGTACCCCTTGCCGAATAAGGGTGACACCAAGTCCCAGACTGTCTTCCCACTGCTCCCCAGGTAGTCAGGGCAACCGACCGGCTCCAGGGTCTGATCTTTTCCCTCATAGATCCGAAATTTGTGGGTATAGCCTGTGGCCCTTTCACAGAGCTTATACAATTTGACCCCATACCGGGCACGCTTGCTTGGGATGTATTGTTTGAAGCCAAGGCGCCCGGTAAAATGTATTAGGGACTCGTCTACGCAGATGTTTTGCTCAGGGGTATACAAATCTGCAAATTTCAGGTTGAAATGGTCTATGAGGGGCCGAATTTTGTGGAGCCGGTCAAAAGCAGGGTGGCCTCTGGGACGGGAGGTGGTATTGTCGCTAAAATGCAGAAAACGTAGGATGGTCTCAAATCGTGTCCTGGACATAGCAGCAGAGAACATGGGCATGTGATGAATTGGGTGCGTTGACCAATATGACCGCAATTCATGCTTTTTTGTCAGGCCCATGTTGAGGAGAAGGCCCAAAAAAATTTTAAGCTCGGAAACTTGGACTGGTTTCCACCGGAAAGGCTGGGCATAATAGCTTCCCGGGTTAGCGGTTATAAATTGTGTGGCATACTGGTTGGTCTCTGCCACGACTAAGTCCAAGAGCTCCGCAGTCAAGAACAGCTCAAAAAATCCCAGGGCCGAACCGATTTGAGCCGTCTCAACCCGAACTCCAGACTGGGCGGTGAAAGGGGGAACTACTGGTGCGGCTGAAGTTGGTGACTGCCAATCAGGATTTGCCAGCACCTCAGGGACTCTAGGGGCTCTACGGGCCCGTCTTTGCGGTGGCTGCGACGGGGTAACTATTGCACGTGCCACCGTACCAGCTTCAACTGCCCTTCTGGTGCTCGCTACTTCACCAGGTTGTACGGCAGTGCTGGTACTAGGTCCAGGAAGGGCTGCGCTGCTGGTGTATGCCTCACCACGTGATCCGGCAGCGACAGCCCCACTCTGCTGCTCTTGAAGCGGATCCTGCGTAACCTGTGGTCTAGCGACATGGGGCCGGGTACGCCTGGTGCTGCCAGGGACCTCCACCTCCTCGTCCGAACTTTGGGTCAGAGAGCCACTGCTTTCCACAGGTTCATATTCTGACCCGCTAGATTCGTCAGATGAGGGTTCCCACTCCTCATCCGACTGGGTCAGAATCCTGTAGGCCTCTTCAGAAGAATACCCCCTGTTTGACATTTTGGACTACTAAATTTAGGGGTATTCCCTGAGACTACCCAAGAAAAAAAGCAAACCTGTCTTACAAAGGGGAGGCTAGCGAAGTACCGGAGGCCGCTGCGGTTGATAAAAAATATCAAAACTGATTTTTTTATCGCCGCAGTGCGTGTAAAATGAATGTGCAGTGATCAAAAAATATATATTTTTTGTCACTGCGGTGGGGCGGGCGTGGGTGAACGCACGTGTGGGCGACCGATCAGGCCTGATCGGGCAAACACTGCGTTTTGGGTGGAGGGCGAGCTAAGGTGACACTAATACTATTATAGATCTGACCGTGATCAGTTTTGATCACTTACAGATACTATAAAAGTACAAATGCTGATTAGCGATACGCTAAACAGCGAATAAAAGTGACTGCGGTGCGGTGGGGTGGGCGCTAACTGACGCTAACTACCTAACCAAGGGGCCTAAACTATCCCTAAAACCTAACAGCCAATACCAGTGAAAAAAAAAAAGTGACAGTTTACACTGATCACTTTTTTTCCTTTCACTAGTGATTGACAGGGGCGATCAAAGGGGTGATCAAAGGGTTAATTGGGGTGCAGGTGGGTGATCTGGGGCTAAGGTGTAGTGTTTGGTGTACTCACAGTTCAGTCTGCTCCTGTGCTGGATCCAACCGACGAAAAGGACCAGCACAGGAGCAGACAAGCCATATAACAGATCATATTTACTAATATGATCTGTTATATGACTTTGGATTGGATTTTTTGAAAATCGCCAGCCTGCCAGCCAATGATCGTTGCTGGCAGGCTGGTGACGAAATACTTCTTTTAATTTTGCCGGCCCGCGATGCGCATGCGCGGGCCGGCTTTGAGCGAAATCTCGCGTCTCGCGAGATGACGCGTATATGCGTGACTCTGCGCAGCGCTGCCACCTCCGGAACGCAATCCTGCGTTAGGCGGTCCGGAGGTGGTTAATAAACTCCTGGGTTGCTTTTGCTTTATGTTTTGGGTCATTGTCCATCTGTATTATTAAACACTGACCAAATCAGTTTGGCTGCATTTGGCTGGATTTGAGCACACAGTATGTCTCTGAAAACCCCAGAATTTATCCGGCTGCTTCTGTCCTGTGTCACATCATCAATAAACACTAGGGACCCAGTGCCACTGGCAGCCACGCATGCCCAAGCCATCACACTGCCTTCGCCGTGTCTTTACAGATGATGTCGTATGCTTTGGTTCATGAGCTGTACCATGCCTTCACCATACTTTTCTCTTTCCATCATTTTGGTAGAGGTTGATCTTGGTTTCATCTGTCCAAAGAATGTTCAATCTAGCCTTCTTATTCTTGAGGCTTATGAGTGGCTTGCACCTTGCAGTGAACCCTCTTCTCTTTATGGTAGATTTGGATATTGATACGCCTATATCCTGGAGAGTGTTGTTAACTTGGTTGGCTGTTGTGGAGGGGTTTCTCTTCACCATGGTAATTATTCTGCGATCATCCACCACTGTTGTCTTCCGTGGGCGTCCAGGACTTTTTGCATTGTTGAGAGCATCAGTTCTTTCTTACTTTCTTTCTTCAATTTCTCAGATGGGTTTTTTGTTTTTGCAAATGAAGGATGGCTTGTGTCACGGGGTAGAGTCGCGGGTATAAAGATGGAGCGGAGGTGCACCCCCTGAGCTTCCACCCGGTCCCCTGTCCCTGCCTACTTGCACCACTCGCCCTAGGTGACGGGGTGCAACTGGGCGACAGTCCCTGACCTGAGTAAGTGCAAGCAGAGAGATAGAGACAGCAGAGAAGCGGACAGCCAATGAGAGGTAGCACTACAGTGGACAGAGAGGTAAAACAAGCAAGGTACCACCAAAAACGGAAGGGCGAGACGGGTCAACTAGCCGGGGTCAGTCCAGGAGGTCACATCAATACAAAAGAAGAGGCAAAGACAAAATCCAAATGCAAGCCGAGGTCAAAATCCGAGAGGTAGCGTCAAGGTTCAGGGAGCAGGCAGAAGAGGTGTCAGGAAGCAGATCAAGGGTCAAATCCAAAGGTAAGCTAAATAACAATAATAATACACAGCCTAAGGGACCAAAATCACAGGCAACCTGTAGCCAGCAGGTTGCCTGTATTTATAGTGGGGAGTGAGGGTCGTGTGACGTGGCCAGCGTCATATGACCGACAGACAAACAAGTCAAGCAGCGAGTGATCAGCTCGGCGCTCAAGGCAGACCTAGGAGCAGGGAGCCTCCCAGCTAGCAAAAGCCGCCCTGGGAACGAGGCTGAACACAGATCCTCGCTCCCGAAGCTAAGCAGCAGGTCTGCAGCTGATGGGAGGCCGAGTGCACCTTCGGTGCCCCGCTACAGTACCCCCACTTTTACGAGGGGCCACCGAACCCAAGCCCTTGGATACAAATCTCCCAGGATCCTCATCATGAAACTTCTTGATGAGCCTCGGGGCGTGGATCTTAGTAGCTGGGACCCAAGACCTCTCCTCGGGTCCATAGCCTTTCCAGTGGACCAGGTATTGAAAGGAGTTCCTAACCTTTCAAACATCAATAATTCTAGAGATGATGAATTGCTCCTGACCTTCAACCTCCACAGGTGGAGGAGGTTTTTTAACCGGAACCACTGGTGACACATATCTCTTAAGCAACGACTTATGAAACACATCATGAATACGAAAGGAGTCGGGTAGCTTAAGTCTAAAGGACACTGGGTTAACAACTTTAATAATATTGTATTGTCCAATGAAACGCGGAGAGAATTTCCTAGAACACTGTTTCAAAGCAAGATTCTCAGTCGACAACCACACCTTATCGCCGAGTACAAAATATAACCCCTTGGAACGTCTCTTATTGGCATGTTTACACTGGGTTTCCTGGGCCTTTTCCAGGTTCGTTTGAACCTGTGCCCAGACTGTGCACAGTCTAGAGGTAAAAAAATCTGCCTGCGGGTTGAGGGAGGATACAGAGGGACTAGAACAAAAGCGAGGACACCCCCGTGGAAGAATTAACTCGATTGTTAATAGCGAATTCTGCCAACGGGAGGTATCTCACCCATAAGAGTTGGTTATGTGATACATAGCACCTTAGAAAAAGCTCCACTGCCTGCCCATTGGTCTGTGGATGGAAAACAGACGAAAAGGATAAAGAGATGTCGCATCTTCGACAAAAAGCCCTCCAGAAACCAGAAACAAACTGAACGCCTCTATCAGAGACGATATTCTCAGGGACCCCATGCAGACGTCCCATATGTTCAATGAACAAGGATGCTAAGGTCTTCGCATCAGGGAGCTTACTTAAAGGAACAAAGTGCACCATCTTGCTAAAACGGTCAACCACTACCCACACCACTGATTTCCCCTCAGAAGGGGGCAGATCAGAAATAAAATAGTGGCAGCAATACCTGGATGACCAGAGAGCCCGGAGTCATGACATTCACCCAATAATTGAAAACGAAAGCACTCAGGAACAAATAACTTATCTGCCGGTGTTTGTGGAGGAGCAAGTTGCTGAGCCCGTTGAATCTCAGAGGAAAGATACGCAGAAATTGCTGCCACAAAGATGCTTGCCGGCAAGATGGGTTCGGGGGGGGGGGGGAAGGGTGTCAGGAGGTTGGACGGCATTAAAACTCCGGGATAAGGCATCTGCCTTAATATTTTTACTACCTGGTCTGAAAGTAACAGAAAAATTAAACAAGTAAAAAACAGGGTCCATCTGGCTTGTCTAGGATTAAGGCGTTTGGCCGCCTCAAGAAACACTAAGTTCTTATGATCGGTGAGGACAGTAATATGGTGTCTAGCCCCTTCTAAAAAATGCCTCCATTCCTCAAATGCCCATTTTATGGCCAGTAATTCGCGGTTTCCAATATCGTAATTTCTCTCCGAAGGAGAGAACTTACGAGAGAAGAAGGCGCATGGCCTTAAATTAGTGAGGTTAGAAGACCCCTGAGAAAGGATGGCCCCCACACCATCCTCTGAGGCATCAACCTCCACCACAAAAGGTTCCTCGGTATCGGGCTGAACCAAGACTGGAGCCATCTGAAAACAATTTTTAAGGGTATCAAAGGCCCGACAGGCCTCCAACGACCAGTTAACCAGATCAGAACCTTTTTTAGTTTAGTCAGTAAGGGGCTTGGCAATAACAGAAAAATTCTTTATAAATTTACGGTAAAAATTGGCGAATCCTAAAAAGCGTTGGAGTGCGTTTAAGTAGGATGGTCTTACCCAGTCTTGGATAGCCTGAACCTTACTGGGATCCATTTTAAATGAATGAGGAGTAAGAATATAGCCGAGATAAGGAATCTCTTGAACTCCAAACAAACATTTATCTAATTTAACGGACAGATGATTCTCCCTGAGGATTTTAAGAACCAATCTGATGTGATCCACATGAGAATCCCAGTCAGGTGAAAAGACAACAATTTCATCGAGATAAACAATCATAACTTTGCCGATGAGTTCTCTAAAAATGTTGTTCATGAAATTCTGAAACACAGCTGGGGCATTGCAAAGACCGAATGGCATAACAAGATACTCAAAGTGTCCCTCTGGAGTATTAAAAGCAGTTTTCCACTCATCTCCCTCCTTAATACGAACTAGGTTATACGCTCCTCTCAAATCAAATTTAGAAAACCACAAAGCACCCAAAATCTGGTTAAACAAATCAGGAATCAACGGGATGGAATGCTGATTCCTAATAGTGATTTTATTCAAATTTCTATACAGGGAGTGCAGAATTATTAGGCAAATGAGTATTTTGACCACATCATCCTCTTTATGCATGTTGCCTTACTCCAAGCTGTATAGGCTCGAAAGCCTACTACCAATTAAGCATATTAGGTGATGTGCATCTCTGTAATGAGAAGGGGTGTGGTCTAATGACATCAACACCCTATATTAGGTGTGCATAATTATTAGGCAACTTCCTTTCCTTTGGCAAAATGGGTCAAAAGAAGGACTTGACAGGCTCAGAAAAGTCAAAAATAGTGAGATATCTTGCAGAGGGATGCAGCACTCTTAAAATTGCAAAGCTTCTGAAGCGTGATCATCGAACAATCAAGCGTTTTATTCAAAATAGTCAACAGGGTCGCAAGAAACATAGAAACATAGAAACATAGAATGTGTCGGCAGATAAGAACCATTTGGCCCATCTAGTCTGCCCAATATACTGAATACTATGGATAGCCCCCGGCCCTATCTTATATGAAGGATGGCCTTGTGCCTATCCCATGCATGCTTAAACCCCTTCACTGTATTTGCAGCTACCACTTCTGCAGGAAGGCTATTCCATGCATCCACTACTCTCTCAGTAAAGTAATACTTCCTTATATTATTTTTAAACCTTTGCCCCTCTAATTTAAAACTGTGTCCTCTTGTGGTAGTTTTTCTTCTTTTAAATATGCTCTCTTCCTTTACCGAGTTGATTCCCTTTATGTATTTAAAAGTTTCTATCATATCCCCTCTGTCTCTTCTTTCTTCCAAGCTATACATATTAAGGTCCTTTAACCTTTCCTGGTAAGTTTTATCCTGCAATCCATGTACTAGTTTAGTAGCTCTTCTCTGAACTCTCTCTAGAGTATCTATATCCTTCTGGAGATATGGCCTCCAGTACTGCGCACAATACTCCAAGTGAGGTCTCACCAGTGTTCTGTACAGCGGCATAAGCACTTCACTCTTTCTACTGCTTATACCTCTCCCTATACATCCAAGCATTCTGCTGGCATTTCGTGCTGCTCTATTACATTGTCTTCCCACGTTTAAGTCTTTTGAAATAATTACTCCTAAATCCCTTTCCTCAGATACTGAGGTCAGGACTGTGTCAAATATTCTATATTCTGCCCTTGGGTTTTTACGCCCCAGGTGCATTATCTTGCACTTATCCACATTAAATTTCAGTTTCCAGAGTTCTGACCATTCTTCTAGTTTTCCTAAATCCTTTTCCATTTGGCGTTTCCCTCCAGGAACATCAACCCTGTTACCTATCTTTGTGTCATCAGCAAAAAGACAAACCTTACCAGCGAGGCTTTTTGCAATATCACTTATGAAGATATTAAACAAAATCGGTCCCAGTACAGATCCCTGTGGAACCCCACTGGTAACATGACCTTGTTTTGAATGTTCTCCATTGACTAAGAAGCGTGTGGAAAAACCAAGGCGCAAAATAACTGCCCATGAACTGAGAAAAGTCAAGCGTGCAGCTGCCAAGATGCCACTTGCCACCAGTTTGGCCATATTTCAGAGCTGCAACATCACTGGAGTGCCCAAAAGCACAAGGTGTGCAATACTCAGAGACATGGCCAAGGTAAGAAAGGCTGAAAGACGACCACCACTGAACAAGACACACAAGCTGAAACGTCAAGACTGGGCCAAGAAATATCTCAAGACTGATTTTTCTAATGTTTTATGGACTGATGAAATGAGAGTGAGTCTTGATGGGCCAGATGGATGGGCCCGTGGCTGGATTGGTAAAGGGCAGAGAGCTCCAGTCCGACTCAGACGCCAGCAAGGTGGAGGTGGAGTACTGGTTTGGGCTGGTATCATCAAAGATGAGCTTATGGGGCCTTTTCGGGTTGAGGATGGAGTCAAGCTCAACTCCCAGTCCTACTGCCAGTTTCTGGAAGACACCTTCTTCAAGCAGTGGTACAGGAAGAAGTCTGCATCCTTCAAGAAAAACATGATTTTCATGCAGGACAATGCTCCATCACACGCGTCCAAGTACTCCACAGCGTGGCTGGCAAGAAAGGGTATAAAAGAAGAAAATCTGATGTGAGATTTACAAGGAGGGAAAACAGTACACCTCTCTGAACAGTGTCTGGGAGGCTGTGGTTGCTGCTGCACGCAATGTTGATGGTGAACAGATCAAAACACTGACAGAATCCATGGATGGCAGGCTTTTGAGTGTCCTTGCAAAGAAAGGTGGCTATATTGGTCACTGATTTGTTTTTGTTTTGTTTTTGAATGTCAGAAATGTATATTTGTGAATGTTGAGATGTTATATTGGTTTCACTGGTAAAAATAAATAATTGAAATGGGTATATATTTGTTTTTTGTTAAGTTGCCTAATAATTATGCACAGTAATAGTCACCTGCACACACAGATATCCCCCTAAAATAGCTAAAACTAAAAACAAACTAAAAACTACTTCCAAAAATATTCAGCTTTGATATTAATGAGTTTTTTGGGTTCATTGAGAACATGGTTGTTGTTCAATAATAAAATTAATCCTCAAAAATACAACTTGCCTAATAATTCTGCACTCCCTGTAGTCAATGCTCCCAGGGGAGAGGTGGAGAGCCTAATATGTCCCTTCTTGAGACTCTCCTGGATATAGTCTTTCATGGCCCTGCGCTCAGGACTGGAAAGATTATAAATCCATCCTTTAGGAAATTTGGACTCGGGTAGCAAGTCGATAACACAGTCATAAGACCTATGGGGAGGGAGAGTATCTGTCTCAGTGGTGGAAAAAACATCTGAATAATCAGAAATAAAATGAGGAATAATATCTGATGAAACCCCAGCTTGAACTATGGTTAAGCAAGAACTACAGTTAGGCCCCCATCTCTCTAACTCGCCTGAACTCCAGTTAATGACTGGATTGTGTTGCTGAAGCCAGGGCATACCAAGGACTACCTGAGCAGGAAGATTCTCTAAAACAAATAAAGAGCATTTCTCTGAGTGGCCGACCCCCACAGACAGGGTAACCTCCGGAGTACGGAGTTTTACCGTGCCCCCTAGCAGGGGGGTAAAATCGATGGCAACAACCTGGATCGGGGTGGACAATTCTAGTATAGTTTGTTCAACAAATTTGTAATTAATAAAACGAAAAGCTGACCCTGAATCCACAAAGGCATTTCCTGACCCCTTTAAGACTCCAAAGGCAATAGAAACCGGCAACAATAATTTACTTCTTACCATCTCCTTTCCTTTGGCAAAATGGGTCAAAAGAAGGACTTGACAGGCTCAGAAAAGTCAAAAATAGTGAGATATCTTGCAGAGGGATGCAGCACTCTTAAAATTGCAAAGCTTCTGAAGCGTGATCATCGAACAATCAAGCGTTTCATTCAAAATAGTCAACAGGGTCGCAAGAAACATAGAAACATAGAAACATAGAATGTGTCGGCAGATAAGAACCATTTGGCCCATCTAGTCTGCCCAATATACTGAATACTATGGATAGCCCCCGGCCCTATCTTATATGAAGGATGGCCTTGTGCCTATCCCATGCATGCTTAAACCCCTTCACTGTATTTGCAGCTACCACTTCTGCAGGAAGGCTATTCCATGCATCCACTACTCTCTCAGTAAAGTAATACTTCCTTATATTATTTTTAAACCTTTGCCCCTCTAATTTAAAACTGTGTCCTCTTGTGGTAGTTTTTCTTCTTTTAAATATACTCTCTTCCTTTACCGAGTTGATTCCCTTTATGTATTTAAAAGTTTCTATCATATCCCCTCTGTCTCTTCTTTCTTCCAAGCTATACATATTAAGGTCCTTTAACCTTTCCTGGTAAGTTTTATCCTGCAATCCATGTACTAGTTTAGTAGCTCTTCTCTGAACTCTCTCTAGAGTATCTATATCCTTCTGGAGATATGGCCTCCAGTACTGCGCACAATACTCCAAGTGAGGTCTCACCAGTGTTCTGTACAGCGGCATAAGCACTTCACTCTTTCTACTGCTTATACCTCTCCCTATACATCCAAGCATTCTGCTGGCATTTCGTGCTGCTCTATTACATTGTCTTCCCACGTTTAAGTCTTTTGAAATAATTACTCCTAAATCCCTTTCCTCAGATACTGAGGTCAGGACTGTGTCAAATATTCTATATTCTGCCCTTGGGTTTTTACGCCCCAGGTGCATTATCTTGCACTTATCCACATTAAATTTCAGTTTCCAGAGTTCTGACCATTCTTCTAGTTTTCCTAAATCCTTTTCCATTTGGCGTTTCCCTCCAGGAACATCAACCCTGTTACCTATCTTTGTGTCATCAGCAAAAAGACAAACCTTACCAGCGAGGCTTTTTGCAATATCACTTATGAAGATATTAAACAAAATCGGTCCCAGTACAGATCCCTGTGGAACCCCACTGGTAACATGACCTTGTTTTGAATGTTCTCCATTGACTAAGAAGCATGTGGAAAAACCAAGGCGCAAAATAACTGCCCATGAACTGAGAAAAGTCAAGCGTGCAGCTGCCAAGATGCCACTTGCCACCAGTTTGGCCATATTTCAGAGCTGCAACATCACTGGAGTGCCCAAAAGCACAAGGTGTGCAATACTCAGAGACATGGCCAAGGTAAGAAAGGCTGAAAGACGACCACCACTGAACAAGACACACAAGCTGAAACGTCAAGACTGGGCCAAGAAATATCTCAAGACTGATTTTTCTAAGGTTTTATGGACTGATGAAATGAGAGTGAGTCTTGATGGGCCAGATGGATGGGCCCGTGGCTGGATTGGTAAAGGGCAGAGAGCTCCAGTCCGACTCAGACGCCAGCAAGGTGGAGGTGGAGTACTGGTTTGGGCTGGTATCATCAAAGATGAGCTTATGGGGCCTTTTCGGGTTGAGGATGGAGTCAAGCTCAACTCCCAGTCCTACTGCCAGTTTCTGGAAGACACCTTCTTCAAGCAGTGGTACAGGAAGAAGTCTGCATCCTTCAAGAAAAACATGATTTTCATGCAGGACAATGCTCCATCACACGCGTCCAAGTACTCCACAGCGTGGCTGGCAAGAAAGGGTATAAAAGAAGAAAATCTGATGTGAGATTTACAAGGAGGGAAAACAGTACACCTCTCTGAACAGTGTCTGGGAGGCTGTGGTTGCTGCTGCACGCAATGTTGATGGTGAACAGATCAAAACACTGACAGAATCCATGGATGGCAGGCTTTTGAGTGTCCTTGCAAAGAAAGGTGGCTATATTGGTCACTGATTTGTTTTTGTTTTGTTTTTGAATGTCAGAAATGTATATTTGTGAATGTTGAGATGTTATATTGGTTTCACTGGTAAAAATAAATAATTGAAATGGGTATATATTTGTTTTTTGTTAAGTTGCCTAATAATTATGCACAGTAATAGTCACCTGCACACACAGATATCCCCCTAAAATAGCTAAAACTAAAAACAAACTAAAAACTACTTCCAAAAATATTCAGCTTTGATATTAATGAGTTTTTTGGGTTCATTGAGAACATGGTTGTTGTTCAATAATAAAATTAATCCTCAAAAATACAACTTGCCTAATAATTCTGCACTCCCTGTAGTCAATGCTCCCAGGGGAGAGGTGGAGAGCCTAATATGTCCCTTCTTGAGACTCTCCTGGATATAGTCTTTCATGGCCCTGCGCTCAGGACCGGAAAGATTATAAATCCATCCTTTAGGAAATTTGGACTCGGGTAGCAAGTCGATAACACAGTCATAAGACCTATGGGGAGGGAGAGTATCTGTCTCAGTGGTGGAAAAAACATCTGAATAATCAGAAATAAAATGAGGAATAATATCTGATGAAACCCCAGCTTGAACTATGGTTAAGCAAGAACTACAGTTAGGCCCCCATCTCTCTAACTCGCCTGAACTCCAGTTAATGACTGGATTGTGTTGCTGAAGCCAGGGCATACCAAGGAGTACCTGAGCAGGAAGATTCTCTAAAACAAATAAAGAGCATTTCTCTGAGTGGCCGACCCCCACAGACAGGGTAACCTCCGGAGTACGGAGTTTTACCGTGCCCCCTAGCAGGGGGGTAAAATCGATGGCAACAACCTGGATCGGGGTGGACAATTCTAGTATAGTTTGTTCAACAAATTTGTAATTAATAAAACGAAAAGCTGACCCTGAATCCACAAAGACATTTCCTGACCCCTTTAAGACTCCAAAGGCAATAGAAACCGGCAACAATAATTTACTTCTTACCATCTCCGGGAGTACCTTGTCCTTGGATACTTCATACTTGGATGACTTTACAGAAGGCGGAGCTTTAGAACACTGATGGATCCAGTGGTCGGGATCCCCACAATAAATACAAGAGCCCTGACATCGGCGTAGCTCTCTTTGCATCATCCAGAGTTGCATGGGCTCGTCCGAGTGGGCCTCCATCTTGGGTTCAATGGGGGAAACCTCAGGTTAAAGAAGGGTATGAGGAGAAAACAAATGCTCTCGCTGTCTCTCTCTGATACGTCTATCTAGTCTGAAGGCTAGCGTCATGGTCTCCTCTAAAGAGTCAGGAAAGGGATAACAAACCAACATGTCTTTTAACTTCTCAGTCAAGCCTGCCCTAAATTGACATTTGAGCGCTGGTTCGTTCCAACCCGAGGGAACGCACCACTTGCGGAACTGCGTACAATAATCCTCCACGGGACAATTCCCCTGAGTGAGGGCCTTAAGATTGGATTCTGCCACAGAGGCTTGGTCTGGTTCATCATAAAGAACCCCTAACGCCTGGAAAAAGAGGTCCACAGATTTAAGACAAGGGGAATCCGGAGGCAAAGAAAAGGCCAATTCCTGGGGGTCCCCTTGAAGCAGGGAGATGATAATACCAACCCTCTGTGGATCAGGACCAGAGGAGTGAGGACGTAGTCGAAAATAAAGTTTACAGCTTCCCTTGAAAGCTAAAAAACTTTGGCGGTCACCCGAAAACCGATCAGGTAATTTAATGTGTGGTTCTACCTGAATGGTGGCGGGAGCAAAAATGGGGGGAGTTCAGACGGTCTCCTGAACCTGTAATCTCTCCCCAAGTTCCTGTACTATTTGAACAAGACCCTGCACATGTTCAGTGAGGCTCTGTAGAGGGCCCATGCTAAATTAAGGCCTGTGATTCTGTCACGGGGTAGAGTCGCGGGCATAAAGATAGAGCATAGGTGCACCCCCTGAGCTGCCACCCGGTCCCCTGTCCCTGCCTACTTGCACTACCCGCCCTAGGTGACGGGGCGCAACTGGGCGACAGTCCCTGACCTGAGTAACTGCAAGCAGAGAGATAGAGACAGCAGGGAAGCAGACAGCCAATGAGAGGTAGCACTAGAGTGGACAGAGAGGTGGAACAAGCAAGGTACCACCAAAAATGGAAGGGCGAGGCGGGTCAACTAGCCGGGGTCAGTCCAGGAGGTCACGTCAGTACAAGAGAAGAGGCAAAGACAAAATCCAAAAGCAAGCCGAGGTCAAAATCCGAGAGGTAGCATCAAGGTTCAGGGAGCAGGCAGAAGAGGTGTCAGGAAACAGATCAAGGGTCAAATCCAAAGGTAAGCTAAATAACAATAATAATACACAGCCTAAGGGACCAAAATCACAGGCAGGTTGCCTATATTTATAGTGGGGAGTGAGGGTCATGTGACGTGGCCAGCGTCATATGACCGACAGACAAACAAGTCGAGCAGCGAGTGATCAGCTCGGCGCTCAAGGCAGACCTAGGAGCAGGGAGCCTTCCAGCTAGCAAAAGCCGCCCTGGGAACGAGGCTGAACACAGATCTTCGCTCCCGAAGCTAAGCAGCAGGTCTGAGGCTGATGGGAGACCGAGTGCACCTTTGGCGCCCCATTACAGCTTGTTTCACCCACATGGAAAACTCCTTTGACCACATGTTTACTTCTCAGCAAAATCTTCAAAATGCAAGCACCACACCTCAAATCAACTCCAGGACTTTTGTGTGCTTAATTGAGAGTGAAATAATGATGGAATTGCCCACACCTGCCCATGAAACAGCCTTTGAGTAAATTGTACAATTACTTTTGGTCCCTTTAAAAACAGGGTGCCACATGTAGAGGAGCTGAAACTCCTAAACCCTTCATCTAATTTTAATGTGGATACCCTCAAATGAAAGCTAAAAGTCTCGACTTTATGTCTATGTCCATTATATAACTGTAACTTGAATATGTTTTAGTAAACAGGTAAAAAAAAAAAAATTGTGTCAGTGTCCAAATATATATATCGACCTAACCATAGATAGCAGCATGGTCACAGCATCTGACGGTTTTAATAACCAGGATCATAGTTATCTCTGATCCCAGGCATTTTGGCCCTTTTTAGTTGTGTCATGTGTTGAGCTGTATTAAAAACAGGCAATAAATATCTATGCTGACATCCAAGATGAAGTCCAAGCTAACTACAGGATTCAGCTACTAGCTTATACTCTAAAGATAGAACAATGTAGTGTGAACATGAGAAAGCTGGAATAATGTATCTATAAAAATTGTAACAGTGTGTGTGGTAAAGTACTGGAAGTGGTATATATCTCACCCAGAATTCTCAGCCGGGTGAGGTAAAATTGAATCGAGAAAGCTATGTTGTGGCAGTAAAGCATAGTTTGCTGAGACAGGTTAAGGTTTTTTATGAGCTGGATTTTTCTGCAGGGCCGGGACGATAGGTACCCACGGGTATACAGAAGCTGGGAGTGTATTACTGCTATCACTCACCTTTACCTGTTCTTCTTCCAGCTGCCACACGTACTGTGTTCTGAGTTAGTACAGAGTCAGCTCATAGTCCACTGTGAGACAGTGACAGGTCCCACGCAGGTTGGAGGCAAGGAAGGGGTGGATAGTGCGGTCCACACCCCTGTTCCACCACAGGTGAGAACAGCTGGAGGTACTCAGCCTGGCATAAAGCACCTCTCAGAGTGTCAGCAAGGGGAGAGTGTGTTACCTGTAAACAGAGGCCTGTTGAGGCTCTGTCTGTGTGGTCTCAGCTGGGCTAGGCTGAGGGACCACGAGGCTAAGTGACAGCCTGGAATTTGGGGGACGCAGTGACGCCTGCGGTACAAGGGCCACAAGGTCAGAGTCGGGAGGACTGCTGGACCACAATCCCCCAAAGGGACTTGCGTTTGCTACAGCCTGGAGGCTGCTGGGCTAGCTAAGAAAGCCGCAGGTTATGACCGTGTCTGAACAGCACTCTATAGGTGAGTCAGGGATTCTACCCTATGTTTAGTTAGAGCCCAGCCGAGCAGGTATTTGTTTTGTGTTATTGTTTGTTGTTGGTGTTGCACATTAAATGCAAAGTTTGGACATTATATCTGTGTCTGGTGAAGTAACCTGTGAGAATGACCCCCGGAGAAGAGCTAACCCCCCACAATTGGTGTCGGATGCGGGCAGGCGTCCCTGCTGATAAGTAAAAGTGCTGGAAGCCTGCTAGTTTGCAGGAGCAGAGACTGCTGGTGTTAATCTGGAAAAAAAATTCTGTGGTGCAAACAGTGCAGGATTTAAAGGCCCAGTAGCCGAGTAAAAGAGACTGACTTGTGGCATTTTTTGGTCAAAATGGCTGCGGCTTGGTATCATCCATGGGAGAAGGACTGCGAGCTAGTGATTGGGGGAATCCCACTGGGTGTCACTCTAGATACCTGCCAGCAGGTGTCTCGGGTCAGGCCTGATTTGCTGGACTTTCTGGAGAGAGGGCCAGAGACTGATGCCACCGTGTCTCTGACTTTTGTGACAGACTATGGCTCTGTGCAATGGGAGCTGTTAAAATGTGAGACACTGGAAGTGGAATTTGTGCTGGGCAAGGACTTTCCATTGTTTGGGCAGTTGTGGAGCGGAGTTCCTGATAAAAAGCAAAGATATGCCGTTCCCAAGGGCAACCTTCGGGAAGACAAAGCGGTGGAGAGCGGTGCAGTTCTCTTGAGTACATATCTTCTCTGCGACTGTGCACAAGATTCTAAAGGGTGCGGCTGGAATGACCGTCCAGGAAGAGTCTCAACTGCAGGCCAAGTTGTTTCCGGTAGCAACTGCTGGAGTAAGGAGTCTGCAGGTGATCATGGTACCAGGAATCAAGGGCAGGTCTCCAGAGGCTGGATTTTGGAGGATTGTCTCAGTAGAGATGTCCATGGGATGTCCTCGTTTCCCGAGACTGCTGTACCCGTGACAACGAAGGGTAAGACTGTTACGGTTATTAACTGTGTGGCAGACCCAGTGACAGGGAGCCGGCGGCAGTTGATACCTGCTGGGCCGGTAGGTAATAAGTCACCAAAAAAAAAAACTGTCTTAACAGGCGGATAAGCCTGTTGGGATTGCTCCCTCGCAGAAATCTACAGAGGAGAAGGTTTCTGTGTTACCTCAGTTGCCCATGACCAAAGCTAGTTTTGGGGTGACAAGGATCCGGGATCCCATGCTAGCCCGGGTAAGAGGTAGCACAATATTGAAACCTGAGACTGGTAAGGTGCTGGACAGTCGTGCGGATAAGGACTATCCGCTGATTTTCACGGAGCGTGAGACTCCAATGAGAACAGGGACTTATGAACTTGATGTTACAGATACTCTCATGCATGAGGGAGTGTTGGGCCGTTATATCGGTTTGTTACTGTGGGGTAAGGTAGACACGTCTGCAGATAGTGATGAAACTCCTGCAGAACCTGTACCTGTCCCTTTAAGTGAGGATCTAAGGGAGCTGCATTTTGACCTGCATGGGGAAAGAATATTGACCATTGGAAACAATGGTGCTGGTCAAGTGCAAAGTGATGGTGACAAAAGTGCGGAAATGCAGAAGGAAAATGTGATGTCATATGAAATATGTGGTGACGGTGATATATCTTTTCCGTTGCAGGTTGTGGTCAGGGGAGAAGCGCCCCCTGGTGGTAAAAATGTAAATGTTGATGAAACTTTCTTTTCTGCATCTGCTATGTTTCATGAATCGCTATATGACTTAATCAAAAGGTTTGAAGACATGCCTATAAGTAGTGTGGAGAAAAGCTCCAGCTCAGTGTTTGAAGGTGCAGGAAAATAGGATAGGGTTAGAGGGTGTACCGCACGTACCAGAGGGGGAAATGCAGTCTCCACAATGTTAGTTGGTTACTAAGGAAGTGTCCCAGGTGGGAATTAGCTCATCGGTGCCCCTAGAGGTCAGAATTAATAATGACATGAGCGGTATAGGTGACTTATGTGCTGTGACCGATAGCAACACAGAGAGTGAAGCTACCGTGTCAAGGTCCTGCGAAACAAAGGTGGTTACTAGTAGCGACCAGGCAGTTATATCTGACGAGATGAGAATTAAGTCGGGTGACGTCAGCCTAGGGTCTGAAGCCCATATCCAGACAGTTGTAGGTGACCTGACACGACAGTACAACTGCAAACAGGAGGATGATCTCTCTCTCTCCTCACGCTCCCTAGAAACTTTAGAGATGGGACTAGCTGTCTTCACAAAGCAACTGAAGAAGGTTTCAGAAAGGGCAAAGAAGGAGAGCCAGAAAAAGAATGGTGATACTCCTTCATCTGCTGCAGCAGAGCCGAGCAAGGAGCAGCTGGAACCGGAGGCCCAAAAGCGGGGCACTTCCCACAAGCTTGTGAAAAAAGCTGAAAAGAAACTGCTGAAAAACATGGAGTTGATGGTTCAGTGCCTGGAGAAACAGGGTGTGACATACAAAAAGGTGGAGAAAACCAAGAACAAACTTCAGCGAGAATTGGATGATCTGATAGTGGACCTGGACCACCAGAAGCGAATTATGTCTAATCTAGCGAAGAAACAGGAGAAGTTTGACTGGCTCCTAACTGAAGAGAAATGCATCTCGGCTCGATATGATGAAAAACGTGACCAAGCAGAGACTGAGCTTGGGAAAAGGAGACCCAGGCCCTCTCCTTGGCTATAGCCCTTGAAGAAGTGCTTGAGGAGCGTGCTGAATTGAAGAGGCTGAACAAGCAACTCAGAACAGAGATGGAAAATCTCATGAGCTTAAAAGATGAGTTGGAGAAATCTAAGTGTGCTCTCGAGCAGCAGGTGGAAGGTGAGAAACCTGAAGAGGAGAGTTCTCTGGAAGACGTCAAGAAGCCAGAGCCTGTTAAAAATGGGACTGGAGATGGTGGCACTGTGGTGCTGGCTGTGGCAGAGAAGATGGAAGATGCTTCTGCTGAACCAGTTGATGGGGCTGATGTGGATGCCGAAGACCACAGACCCGTGGTAGCGTGTAGCCCAGGCTTGGAAGACGCCCCCTCTGCATACAAGGCCTTCCAAATAGCCAGCAGCCTGCTGGGGAAGAAGTACGAGGAGGTGAACGATCAGTTTTTGGATCCGGGCTATTACGATGGGCTGTATCTCCTGACTCCTCTACAAAAGGAGAACAGTGTCCTGGGTGAGCCTCTGGAGAAAGTGACAGAAGACGAGGAGTCTGCTGAAGACCCTGGTGCCTCCTGCCTCGATGAGAAAGAGGGGGAGGGGTTAACAGGGCAAGTGTATGGTGCCATGTCCGAGAAGGATGAGAAGGCGGTCAAAGAGACTGGAGACTTCGAGAAGACAAAGGCTGAAAAAGTTAAAGAGGACCTTTCATCAGAATCAAGTATGTAAACTGAATATACAGACGTGTAGAGCGGCGCCCAGGGATCCCCCTGCACTTACTATTATCCCCGGGCACCGCTCCGTTCTCCGGTTATAGCCTCCGGTAAAGTCATAGTTAGGCTCCACCCAGTTGAGCCTGCCGGCGTCTCTTTCTCCTATGCTGTAGCGCTGGCCAATCGCAGCGCTCAGCTCTTAGCCATGCTTAGCCTCCGGTAAAGTCATAGTTAGGCTCCACCCATCTGAGCCTGCCGGCGTCTCTTTCTCCTATGCTGTAGCGCTGGCCAATCGCAGCGCTCAGCTCTTAGCATGAGGAGACCACAGAGTGACACAATGACAGTGTGGAGGTGGCAGCAGCAGCATGAGTAGACCACAGAGTGGCACAATGACAGTGTGGAGGTGGCAGCAGCATGAGGAGACCTGAGTGGTGAGGTGGCAGCAGCATCAGGAGACCACAGAGTCACCTGGTGACAGAGTGGGGAGGTGGGTGGCAATAACAGTACCAGCTGACGATGATGGGTGAAAGAAGGAGCACTTGGCATCAGATGTGTGGCATCAGGCGGGTGGGATCATCAGAATAGTAACTGAGGCAGGTAGCCAGAAGAAACTGGTCTCTTTTGTGAAGGTTTGGGTGAGGAAGCATGGATGACCTAATCTGATGCATCAGGCATTGGTGGGTGGAAATCCTGGCTGATCCACACCTGATTCATCTTGACAAAAGGTCAGTCTCTCCACATTTTGGGTGGACAGGCGAGTTCTCCTTGTGGTAACTATGGCCCCCGCCGCACTAAAAACCCGCTTTGATGCCACACTACTGGCAGGGTAGGACAACTTTTCCAGGGCAAACTCGGCCAGTTGCAGCCACAAATACATCCAAGATGGCTGAGGCTATTTATAGGGCTGTGAAATTCAGATCGAATTCCACTTCGTCAACTTCGATTCGCTCATTTCTAGTCCTGATTGAGCCCGCTTACCAAGACTAAATGCAGACTCACCCACTGGTAGCCCTGGCCCTCGCTATTGTGAAGGATGGATGTGTGCCTGTACGCTGCCTCAATGTTGAAGACTGCAGGTTGACCATTCCTAGGAATACCTTTATGGCCAAAGTTTGTGTCCGAAGGGGATATCCCTCGACGAAGGAGCTTTACGCTACAGCCAGATAGGAGATCAGCCTAGACCTATGCTGTAGAGGTCCATGAAAACGAGACCCCGACAGCAGAGTGGAATGGTCGAGTGATCATGGCCTGGACGGGGGTGGACTGCAAGACCCTGACTCCAGGACAACAGAAGTTGCTGGAAGACACCCTTTGGGAATTTCAGGAAGCATTCTCGAGACATGATGAGGACTTCGGGTGTGCTTCCGCCATCGAACACGAAATCCCCACCGGCGATGCTGCACCAATAAAGGAACGTTACCGGCAAATCCCAACTAAAATGTACCAGGAGATGAAGGATATGGTGGCCAGCATGTTGGAAAACTGGGTGATCCAGAAGAGTCAAAGTCCTGGGCTGCTCCAGTAGTCTTGGTGCGGAAGAAAGATGGGATCTGTGTGGATTATCGGAAGCTGAATGCCCAGACCGTCCGGGATGCCTACCCGCTTCCGAGGATTGAGGAGTCATTGTCTGCCCTGAGTCATGCAAAGTTCTTCTCGACTCTTGACCTGGCCAGTGGGTATTGGCAGGTACTGGTGGCCAAGAAAGTGAAGATGACCTTCATCCTACCTATGGGACTCTACAAGTTCAACCGGATGCCGTTTGGCCTGTCCAATGCCCGGGAGCATTCCAGCAGTTGATGGAGCACTGTCTGGGGGATCTCAACTTCGAGTCGGTATTGATATACCTGGACGACATAGTAGTGTTTGGGGCCTCCTTTGAGGATCACCTCCAGAAGCTGCGACAGATACTAGGACGGCTGCGAGACCATGGGCTCAAGATCAAGCCCAAGAAGTACCGACTGTTTAGACAGCAGATAGAGTATTTGGGACATTTGGTCACCCAGGAGGGGGTAAAGCTGGCCCCCAGCAAGGTGGATGCCATCCAGAAGTGGCCCCAGCCGCGTACACTACGAGAGGTGCAGGCATTTGTGGGACTGTCCGGCTACTACTGAGTTATCAAGGGGCACTGCGAGGGTCCCAAAGAATCGTCCCATCGAGTGGGGACCCCGGCAACAAGAGGCCTTTGAAGCAGTGAAGGAGGCACTGACACTGCCCCGATTCTGGCTTATGCGCGGTTCAACAACCCATTCCTACTGTACACTGACGGAAGTCTAAATGGTCTGGGAGCCGTGGTATCCCAAGTCCAGGATGGACATGAGAGAGTCATTGCCTATGGCAGACGGTCTCTGAGGGAGTCAGAGCGCAACAGGGACAACTATAGCTCCTTTAAATTTGAACTACTGGCACTGGTGTGGGCCATGACCGAAAGGTTCGCAAAGTACCTGACAGGTGCAGAGGTGACCGTGATGACGGACAACAACCCATAAGCACACCTGGAGAATGCCAAGCTCAGTGCGCTTGAGCAGAGGTGGTTTGCTCGCCTTTCTAAGTATCAATACTGCATTAAGGTCTGGTCAGGAATAGAAAATGGCAACGCCGATGCACTCTCCCGAGTCCCTGTAGGGTTGTTGACACAGAATGCCAATGAGGAGCTAGAGGATACTGAAACTCCTGACTTTGGTTGATTACCCATGTTCCAGGATGTGGCACATTCAAGTGGGGTGGCGTCTGGGATGCCTATGGTGCTGGGAAAGACGTTGGCTGATTAGGAGAGAGTCCAGAATGGCTGCCCGGACCTGTGGAAAGTGAAAGATTGGGTCCGGACCAAGATCTGGCCTCAGCCAGAAGAGCAGGCCCGTCTGACTCCAGAGGGCCAAAAGTTGTTGAGGCAGTGGGATAAGCTGACTGTTACCCAGGGCCTCCCGTTTCAGAGCATATACTTACAGTCAGAGCTGCAGTACTGGCAACAGATTGTCATCCCTATGTCATGGGACCAGAGGCCACCCGGGAAGCCCATGAGATGGGTACCAATTTCAGGAGCGACAAAATGTTCGAGTGGCTCCAACGGCTAGTATACTGTCCAGATTTGGCAGACATGGTGGCCGAGGCATGCCTTAAGAGTCGACCCTGCGAGCTGAGTAAGAGTACTGAACAGCGGGCTCCTGTCCAGGCCATCCGGACCTCAGCACCCCTAGAGCTTCTTATGATCGTTTATGTACAGATTGGGTACTCTACCTCGGGACACTTATACTGCATAGTCATGACAGATCATTTCACAAAGGTATGCAGTGGCTGTACCCACCAGAGACCAGACGGCAGAGTTGGCTGCTGAAGCGGTCTGCAAACACTTTATATAGGTGTTTGGGTGTCCATGGAGGATACATTTGGACCATGGGCCAACTGTATGGGATCAAACTTTCACGCACCACCTCGTATCACCCCCAGGGAAACAGGGCGTGCGAGCGGTTCAACGGCACCTTGCTCCAGATGCTGCAGACTCTGGAGAACAGCCAAAAGGCTCGGTTGCCCGAGTACCTACCTGAACTGATGTGGGCCCATAACAGCAGGGTACACAGTACCACCGTATACTCCCCACATATGCTCATGTTCGGGAGAGCTGGACGGGAGATTGAAGACCTCCACATGCCTGATCTGATGAAGTCACCACTGAGAAGTACCACCACATGGGTGCAAGAGCACCGCCGCCGGCTGAGAGCGATTCACAAGGTTGTGGGGGAGCGCCTCGCACAAGTAGTACTCCCTAAACCAAGACCAGTGCAGAGGGATGGGTATGCCCCGGGTGATCGAGTCATAGTCAAAGCCAAGCGGCCGTCTGGGAAGTTGGATGAGCAGTAGGAGGCAGTCCCATACACGGTGAAGAGGAGGGTAGACAAGGTCATCCCGATCTATGAGGTAGAGCCAATAAGGACTGGGGGGCCCTCACGAAAACTTGCACCATAACATGTTGAGGCGGTGTAATTTTGATGAACCCGTGTGCATGGAGAAGATGCCTCCTCCTGCTCAGAGTACAGAGGAAATCCGCTTAGAGGAGGAGGAGGAGGAATAGTGGGTTGTCCCTGCCCCGGTACCCACAAAGTCTCCAGCTGTGGCTAGAACAATGCTTAGCCATAGGAAAGTATTCCTTTTTCTCCTTAATTGTGTGGTGGTGGGAGCTCATCCTTGTTTTAAGTTTCTGTCCTGTTCCTCCAACATAGAGACCCACAACAGGACATACACACCATGTACCTTACTATGGTTGTGACCTATAACCCACAACCAGAGATACTGAACAAAACTGCTAAAATATTATACAGTATCATATCCTATATAAGGACGACCAGCTAAAAATAATTTTCCCAGACCCATCCTTGCTATGTTCATTGCAATGTACTACACAGAAATGAACACACCCTGCAATGTAAGGAAATGCAGAACCTGTTCCCATGTAATGGTGACAGACAAGATCTGGCAGAACTATGAGATCCCTGGGACATTCACGTGTTCTACATCCAATTGTATACATGATTCTCTGCAATATAAAAGACCACACAATTAAAGAGAAAATGGTACATTTTCCTAAGCATTTTTGTAACTGGACTGAATTTATGGCACACTAAAGCTAGTTTCAAATCTGCGACAGAGGTTCTGGCAAGCTGTTCAGTTAGGGAACAGCCTGACAAAGCTTTCTGGATCCAGCATTGCCAGATACTACAATCTTATAATCAATGCGGTCTGGCAGAGATCTGGTTGCTACCCAGCAAATATGGTGCGTAGTGATGAACGAACATCGGCCGGGACGATTCACGAACGCACTTTCGCGATCAAATGTTTGCGAACTGTGTGTTCGCGACGGGCTCCATTCACTTTAATGGCAGGCGAACCTGAAAAACCTTCAGTTAAACATCAGAGTAAGCAGTACTACATACCCCACATTAGGGAAAGGTCCAATTCATCTGGTACCAGCAATTATGGTCCAGACACGGTGCTCGCAGGTCGAGATCCAGGCTAAGGGTCCCTTGGAATAATAATAATAATTGGAAAAATCTGCAGCACTCCTCCGTTTTGAGAGAAATTCCAGTGACTTTATTTAATGAAGCAGCATACAATTGCGACGTTTCGACTATAATAAGCCTTTATCAAGTCTTGATAAAGACTTATTACAGTCGAAACGTCGCAATTTTATGCTGCCTTATTAAATAAAGTCACTGAAATTTCTATCAACACGGAGGAGTGCTGAGGCTTTTTCCAATTATTGAAAAACCTTCAGGTCATATTTGCAGCCAGCAAACACTTACTAGAAGTACACAAATAGTCCCACAACATGGACAGTGATATACCAGAGGGGGGTCATTGGCAGTAATTCCCACAAAAAATATGTATTTTAATCAGGGGCCATTTTTATGGGTCTTAAAGGGAAACTCTCAAAAATGTGCCCTGCTGGAGCCTAGAAAATTTTTATTTTAGGCTACGGGAGTACGGGCCCCAAAAATTAGGCATTCACCTGACGGAAAAGAACTTGTGAAGATGTGGCTGGAGGTACATTAGGCAGTCACTGGATAACATTTTTACTGTAGGCTACTGGACTACAGGCCCCAAAAATTTTGCATTCACCGGACAGAAAATAACTTTGGCTGACATGGCTGGAGGTACATTAGGCAGTCACTGCATAAAAATAGAACTGTAGGCCACTGGAATGGAGGCCCCAAAAATTAGGCATTCACCTGACACAAAAGAACTTGTGATTCTGTGGCTGGAGGCACATTAGGCGGTCACTTGATAAAAATTGCACTGTAGGCCACTGGAGTAGAGGCCCCAAAAATTTGGCATTCACCTGACAGAAAAGGTCTTTTATGCTGCTGTATATACATAAAACAAGGACCATTCTTTGTTCTGGGTGGTGGTGGATATGTGTGGGCTGGCATGAGGAATGTCAATTACACATGGTCGTCACAGGTGTTGAATTCCCCTGAAATCCATGCCTCATTCATTTTTAGAAATGTGAGGTAGTCCACACTGTCGTGAACTAGGCCAGTGCGCTAATAGGTCACGATCCCGCCTGCTGCGCTGAACGTCCTTTCGGACAGGACACTCGACGAGGGGCAGGCCAAGAGTTCCATGGCAAATTGTGCCAGCTCTGGCCACAGGTCAAGCCTGCAGACCCAGAAGTTCAGGGTTTCCTCACTTCTCAGAGCGCCCACATCGGCCGTTAACCCCATGTAGTCAGACACCTGTCGGTCTAGGCGTCACCTGAGGCTGGATCCGGAGGGCGGCTGTCGATGGGCTGGCTGCAAGAATGATCTCCTATCCGAAGTGACCAACACATCTTCAAACCGCCCTCTTCTTGCAGGGCGCAGTTGGATTGGTACCCGCACCTGTTTCGCGGTGGGTGGAAATTCCTCTGCCAGCGCCCGCAACAGCAGAATGCAGCATCTCTTGCAGCAAGTCTGAATGCTGCATTCTGCCAGCCCTCTGTGATGCTGGCAACATGTCCGCCATTTTTTGTTTGTACCGAGGGTCCAAGTACGTTGCCACCCAGTACTGGTCCTTGCTCTTTATGATTTTTATACGGGGATCCCTATGCAGACACTGGAGCATGAAGGCCCCCATTTGCACTAAATTAGAAGTGATGGGGCACCCTGGCTCCTGCTCTACAACTATATCAATTCCGTCAGGTCTAAAGAGAAAACCTTCTTTTTATCCACTGGAGAGTAGAGGCCCCCATTTAGAGAGCTTCCTCTAAAAACCCTGAATAAATCCTGAGTCACACCACCTTGTAGTAACCTTAATGCTCGAGAGAAAAGAGCGCTAATGGAGCTAACGAAAAATAAGGAAATTATAATAAAAAGTGCCGATAAGGAAGGGGGGGTGGTAATTATGGATCTTGACTATTATACAAGAGAATCCAAAAGGATCTTGTCAGACCAGGTATACTACAAAGTCCTTATAGAAGACCCTACCATAATCTTCAAAAAAACACTACAAGAGCTACTAGACTCTGGTTTCAATCAAAACATTATTGACAAAAAAGAAAGGATATTCCTCACTAATAATCACCCCACTACAGCTCGTTTCTACTTCTTGCCAAAGATCCATAAATCCCTTACTAATCCACCTGGTAGACCGATCATATCTGGCATCAACTCTCTCACTTCGAACCTTTCAGCCTACGTAGATACATTTCTGCAAAAATATGTACAAAAACTTCCTTCATATCTAAGAGATTCTTCAGACCTTATAAATACTCTCAACACCATAGATTGGAAGGATGACTACATCTGGGTTACGCTCGATGTAGACTCCTAATATAGCAACATCCAGCATGATTTGGGAGTACGTGCAGTCAGACATTTTCTTGAACTCGACCCCGAAATGCCTTTGACTATGCCTTTCATTATAAAATCAATTGAAATTTTTTTGGAACATAACTATTTTATCTTTAACGAAACATTCTATATTCAAACCAGGGGTACCGCTATGGGTACTAAGTTTGCACCATCTTAGGCAAACCTGTTTGTGGGCCTTTTTGAAGACAAAATAGGTCTCCAATCTCATAAAGACGTGGTCCTCTCTCGTCGCTATATAGACAACATCATTTTCATCTGGGGCGGTAGCATCAAAGATCTCACATCCTTCATCTCCACGCTAAATCAAAATGATTGGGGCCTTAAGTTCACGTGTGAATTCGACTCCAAGGTGGCAACATTTCTGGATATTCACATTGAAACTACTAGGATCACTACTAGCACCCACTTTAAAAAGGTGGACGCTAATAGTTACCTTGAATATTCTAGTTTCCACCATACAAAATGGAAGAGAAACATACCTTACGGGCAGATAAAGAGAATCCGGAGAAATTTCTCTGATGGTAAAACTCTGAGAAAACAACTGGGAGTCCTAAAAGATCGGTTTTTGGACAAGGGCTACCCAAAAAGTCTGATCAAGGCTTCAACCCAGAGGATTCTCAAACTGGATCAAAAATAAGCCCTAAAACCAGCCCCATTGGGAACTGTTAATCAAAAAGAATATCAAAAAGAATATCAATGTAACCTTATCACTAGGTACAATAGGGACCATCAAAATATCAGAAAGGTACTCACTAAACATTGGAATATCCTGTTGAAAGACCCTATCATGAAAGATGTACTCCCTAAACAGCCGTCCATTACATTTAGAAGAGCCCAAACCTTAAAAAATATAATCGCCCCTTCATGCCCTAAGCTTCGAGCACCCAATAAAATGATCTTGCCTCCAGCAACTAGAAAAGGGTCTTTTAAATGTGGCGCTAAAAAATGTAAATGCTGTGCGATGATCACTCATGGCATTAGAGAAATCAAAATAGGAGGTTCATCCGACATCTGGGCCCTAAAACAGGAACTAAACTCTGGGACTATCTCTTAAGGTGCCCATGTGGCTTAAAATACGTGGGTAGGACCACTCAAAATTTGAGGGAGAGAATGTGTGAACATCGTTCAAACATTAAACATAAAGTTTAACACATAGTGTATCACGTCACTTCTCCGAACGACATGATGGCACCCTAACTGGTCTTACAGTCACCCCTTTAGAAACCATCCCATCTTCCTACCAACAGTTACAGTCAGGTCCATAAATATTGGGACATTAACAGAATTCTAACATTTTTGGCTCTATACACCACCACAATGGATTTGAAATGAAACAACCAAGATGTGCTTTAACTGCAGACTGTCAGCTTTAATTTGAGGGTATTTACATCCAAATCAGGTGAACGGTGTAGGAATTACAACAGTTTGCATATGTGCCTTCCACTTGTTAAGGGGCCAAAAGTAATGGGACAATTGGCTTCTCAGCTGTTCCATGGCCAGGTGTGTGTTATTCCCTCATTATCCCAATTACAATGAGCAGATAAAAGGTCCAGAGTTCATTTCACGTCTGCTATTTGCATTCGGAATCTGTTGCTGTCAACTCTCAAGATGAGATCCAAAAAGCTGTCACTATCAGTGAAGCAAGCCATCATTAGGCTGAAAAAACAAAACAAACCCATCAGAGAGATAGCAAAAACATTAGGCCTGGCCAAAACAACTGTTTGGAACATTCTTAAAAAGAAGGAACGCATCGGTGAGCTCAGCAACACCAAAAGACCCGGAAGACCACGGAAAACAACTGTGGTGGATGACCGAAGAATTCTTTCCCTTGTGAAGAAAACACCCTTCATAACAGTTGGCCAGATCAAGAACACTCTCCAGGAGGTAGGTGTATGTGTGTCAAAGTCAACAATCAAGAGAAGACTTCACCAGAGTGAATACAGAGGGTTCACCACAAGATGTAAACCATTGGTGAGCCTCAAAAACAGGAAGGCCAGATTAGAGTTTGCCAAATTACATCTAAAAAAGCCTTCACAGTTCTGTAACAACATCCTATGGACAGATGAGACCAAGATCAACTTGTACCAGAGTGATGGGAAGAGAATAGTATGGAGAAGGAAAGGAACTGCTCATGATCCTAAGCATACCACCTCATCAGTGAAGCATGGTGGTGGTAGTGTCATGGCGTGGGCATGTATGGCTGCCAATGGAACTGGTTCTCTTGTATTTATTGTTGATGTGAGTGCTGACAAAAGCAGCTGGATGAATTCTGAAGTGTTTCGGGCAATATTATCTGCTCATATTCAGCCAAATGCTTCAGAACTCATTGGACGGCGCTTCACAATGCAGATGGACAATGACCCAAAGCATACTGCAAAAGCAACCAAAGAGTTTTTTAAGGAAAAGAAGTGAAATGTTATGCAATGGCCAAGTCAATCACCTGACCTGAATCCGATTTGAGCATGCATTTCACTTGCTGAAGACAAAACTGAAAGGGGAAACTGCCCCAAGAACAAGCAGGAACTGAAGACAGTTGCAGTAGAGGCCTGGCAGAGCATCACCAGGGATGAAACCCAGCGTCTGGTGATGTCTATGTGTTCCAGACTTCAGGCTGTAATTGACTGCAAAGTATTTGCAACCAAGTATTACAAAAGTGAAAGTTTGATTTATGATTATTATTATTATTATGTTCCATTACTTTTGGTCCCTTAACAAGTGGTAGGCACATATGCAAACTGTTGTAATTCCTACACCGTTCACCTGATTTGGATGTAAATACCCTCAAATTGAAGTTGACAGTCTGCAGGTAAAGCACATCTTGTTCATTTCATTTCAAATCCATTGTGGTGGTGTATAGAGCCAAAATTTTTAGAATTGTGTCGATGTCCCAATATTTATGGACCTGACTGTATGTCGGAAGGAAATGTATTGGATATTTACACTGAGCACCTTATCCCCTTTCGGTCTAAATGAAAGCCTGGAATACTTGAACTATTAAAAGAACACTGTAGTTACCCCCATAATATGTCTACAGCTTATCCAGATATGGTAGTTTTATTTAAAATACTTAATTAAAATTAGGTAGGGATTTTTAGAGCATAAGGTGAGTGAGTGAGGGAATCTGGGCACTTGTTGTAGGTGCCAGATAAGGGGTGGCTGGTACCAGTTTTTTTTTAGGATGGATCCGTGGAAAAAAATCGGTGGTGTCTAGTCCATTAGGATAAATTGTATATAGAGTGGTGGGAAAAAAGTGGTGAAAAAGATTAGGACATAAAAATAAAAATATATAAAAAATATAAAAATGAAATGGTGAAAAATTATATACTTTTCCAGGATGAAAAAAGGTTGTAAAAATTAATAAGATGTAGTATTGGTGCTAATGACCACGTGTTGAGTCTTTTCTGGTGGGCTCCTGTGGATATAATATCCTTTCCCAGCAGTTTGTGATCAGTCTATGTCCCTTTATTAATAGATGGATGTATAGGTTGCGCTAAAAAGGAAGAAAGTGTTGTACAGTCCTGTAAAATATAATCATGCACAATATGGTCCCATGTGGGACTTTAGCTTGTGGATATAAAGGTAGCGCTAAAAAGGAAAAAATGAAAAAGATGGGAAAAATAGCACTATCCTGTACAATGTACAATGTGGAACTTATGCTTGTGGAAAAAAGCAACAACTACCTGTGGGGGAATTGGTGTTCTGAACTTCGGTACGGCGTCCCGTACTGTCTTAGGTTCACAAATCACTTACCCACCACGCGGTGATGTCTTCCGTCAGTGCTCCAACCAGATGTTGCTGGCGGATCTGTTCTCCGGCTGTCGGCGTGAGATAGTCACTTCCCATACACCCTAGTCCATCAACACCAGACCCCACACTACATGGACCAACATCCATAGAAGCCTAATATAAGACCGATATAAATACAAGACCAACCACCCCCTGGTAGGGAATAACCACATTACCAAGCCCCACAATAAGGATAAAACATATAATGTCCAAACATCCCTAATCAATTATGTATTGTGGCCCACAAACGAAATGGGACATTTACAAGTCCCTTGAAGTCTAACGGACACAATGCCCATCATCCCCAATTAAGTATATTGGGGACAACAAACAAAACTAAAAATTTCCATCACCTTTGAGCTTTACGATGTATGGACGAAAGTCGAGACTCATGGACCCACCCAGATATATCACCATGCGCCACATAATTCTCTATATATATGTGTACACAGAAATATAGATACATATATACACTTATATTAGACCAAATCCCTCAGCCTTATCTACTCCAAAGATGTATACAAGTTACATCTCCATCCATTCTCTATATATAACCCATATACCCTGTACAATCATACCTCAAGACTGCCAACAGTCTGTCCCTATTTTTAATCTTCACTCTTTAATATTCAATTCTTATTTAACCTCCATTCACAATTTTTACCCCCAACACTAACTGTATTATCTCCCACTGGATCTTACTCCTGGTTCTACATTGTCAGATCCTGACGTTTCATAATGAAACATTTGTCTCAATCAGCCAAAGACCAACCCACTTTCTAATCAACCCTAAATGATGGGCTGCACCCTAAATTGATTGATTTACTCATAATGGGTCAGCCAATAAATTCCAGGCAGACGCCGCAAGTCCTCCACTTACTGATGAAGGGACCAAGTGAAGTCCCGAAACGCATTTAAGGAGTACGGAGGAACATTGCCAATAGAGCAATAGCAGCATACAAAGAAGAACCTGGAAGTAGAAGCGCTCCCCTAACTTTAGAATTGGCACTCTCAAACCAGCCCGGCAGATCCCGATCACGTGACCAACACTAGGTCACGTGCACACTATACACCTAACAACAGACCCGCGCGCTCGGATACCACGTGGGACGCCGACAGCCGGAGAACAGAGCTGCAAGCAACATCTGGTTGAAGACATCACCGTGTGGTGGGTAAGTGATCTCTGAACCTAAGACAGTACGGGACGCCGTACCGAGGTTCAGAACACCAATTCCCCCACAGGTAGTTGTTGCTTTTTTCCACAAGCATAAGTTCCACATTGTACATTGTATAGGATAGTGCTATTTTTCCCATCTTTTTCATTTTTTCCTTTTTAGCGCTACCTTTATATCCACAAGCTAAAGTCCCACATGGGACCACATTGTGCATGATTATATTTTACAGGACTGTACAACACTTTCTTCCTTTTTAGCACAACCTATACATCCATCTATTAATAAAGGGACATAGACTGATCACAAACTGCTGGGAAAGGATATTATATCCACAGGAGCCAACCAGAAAAGACTCAACACATGGTCATTAGCACCAATACTACATCTTATACATTTTTACAACCTTTTTTCATCCCGGAAAAGTATATAATATTTCACCATTTCATTTTTATATATTTTATAAATTTTTATTTTTATGTCCTAATCTTTTTCACCACTTTTTTCCCACCACTCTATATACCATTTATCCTAATGGACTAGACACCACCGATTTTTTTTTCCACTGATCCATCCTAAAAAAAAACTGGTACCAGCCACCCCTTATCTGGCACCTACAACAAGTGCCCAGATTCCCTCACTCACTCACCTTATGCTCCAAAAATCCCTACCTAATTTGAATTAAGTATTTTAAATAAAACTACCATATTTAATCCCATTTATGAGTGTGCCTGCTATTTCCTTATTTTAAACTCTCTTTCTTTGACTGGGTGAGTCAAACCAGCAGTTCAGCACCTCAGCCATTCTATTGAGCAGTTGAGCCGCCTTATTTCTCTCTTTTTAGCTTATCCAGATAGTTCACATATGATCATATACATGTTCTTTCTTTTGAACATGTATTCTAGCTATAATAATATGCATTTTTCATCTAGCTGTGTATTTTAGAATATATGGAATTGTTTTGTGAAGATTATGTCATATACGATTATGTTCTGTTTTTTTGAACATTCATTTTAATTTATTTTAGCATTATCTATTTCAGTGTTTTTCAACCACTGTGCCGCGGCACACTAGTGTGCCGTGAGATATTGTCTGGTGTGCCGTGGGGAAAAATTCCAATTTGGTCTATTTGTGAGCTGAAGCCGCATGTTACGGACTATATAGCTCCGGTGTCACTGTCCTGTTACAGTCTGACAGGAGGAGACATCGCAGTAGATCACCGATGCGCAGAAGAGCGCCGATGGATCTGATTATCGCGTCGCAGCGCAGAGGAGCGCTGAGTGATGGATCTGGAGGAGACATGAGCAGAAGAGTGCTGATTGATGGATCTGATGCGCAGAAGAGCGCAGATGGATCTGATTATCGCATCGCAGCGCAGAGGAGCGCTGAGTGATGGATCTGGAGGAGACATGAGCAGAAGAGCGCTGATTGATGGATCTGGATGGAGAAGAGCGCCTTAGGTGTGACGGACAGCGGCTATCTGGAGGAGACAAGCACAGTAAGTACTGAGTGACAGTGAGACAGGAGCAGATACAGTGATGGACAAGTTTTTGAAAAGGAAAGAACTGGACCCTGAACAAAATTCGGAGCCAGATGAGAGCCCAAGTATGAGTGGGGATCAAAAGAAAGCAAAGATGGTTAGCTCAAGCAAATTCTCTGGCACAAGGCAATATAGCGAAAGCTATATTTCATTTGGATTTACTTTCACCGGAGATGCAAAGAAACCAACTCCACTGTGCTTGGTGTGTGGTAAAAAGCTATCTAACAGTGCTATGGTCCCAAGTAAACTTAAACGCCATCTCCAAACGAAACACCCTTCGCTTCAAAACAAGAATGCGGACTATTTTGTTTGCCTGCGTGAAAACACGGAGAAACAGGCAACTTTCATGAGAAAAACCACAAAGGTAAATGAAAGAGCTCTTAAAGCTAGCTATCACGTTGCTGAACTTATAGCTAAGTCAAAAAAGTGGTGGTGTGCCTCGTGATTTTTTTCATGAAAAAAGTGTGCCTTTGCACAAAAAAGGTTGGAAAACACTGATCTATTTTAAGTCTTATCAGCATGCAGTCCCTTACCCAGATGTTTAGTTTAGTTTATTTTATCTTAATATCCACCCGTTCTTTTAACGTCAGAACTATTTATATGAATGTGTAGTCTATTATCTACATGATTATTTGCCTGAATGTGTGGGTTCTAACGGCTGTCTATCATTATCTTTGCTAATTTGTCCATGTACGCATGTATCTCTTTGCCCATTTGTTTAATTTTATTTTTTATTTGTATATATGAAAAGGTAGCCTTTTCAAAAGAAATGACACACTGCTAAGGTTGAACAATGGAGTTTAGTATATGTACTCTGGGGCCCTGCGTTCCACCGGTGCATACCAAGTGATGACCGGTGACGCAGGCACCCGATCATGTGACCTAACCATCGAACACTACATTCCTTTCGTTCCCCTGAAACCGGAAGTCCGTAGCTTTCCTCCCTTTATTCTTTGGTGAGGTCACGTGTACTCACGGCCTGGTCTATGTCACTGGTGACCATACTGATCAGGGCCCGCTGCCACCTGACCCCACCTCCTAAGTGCCCCACATATTCGAATATTATGACAAGACATATATGGTTTATTCTTCTGGTGTGCACGATGTGTGGCTTCCGGTTCGGATATGCGTTCCACAGTGGAACGCACCGGAAGTTCCGGGGTGCGTTCCACTGTGGAGCGCACCAAAGGTGGCGCGTCGCCATACTGGATATCTGAAGATCGCTGCAATGTTATAGAGCAGCGGCTCAGTGTCCTTTTATACTTATCCATGTGTTAGCTGTCTGTGTATTAATTCCAATTTTAACTATATGGGCCGACAACTTGTGGCGCGTCATTTCCGGTAAATTTCAGCGTGGAACGCATGCGGAACCCGGAGGTGACGTCGCTAGAAGCCTTTTTGGTGTGTTTTTCATGTCTATTTAAATACCACCTTTTGTTATTGTACTCATATCTGCTCCTGATGAAGGGGACCCACTATTAGGCCCCGAAACGCGTTGAGCTTCCTCTTCTCCCCTACCCTGGCATTGGAATAAAAGAAAAAGTTCAAGATACACTGTTGAGTGTTTGCTGTCCTTTTCTGACATCTCTACAGGCGACCCAGTCGCAGGAGGTGTGGTGTGGGTGTCTTGAGTTTTATCCCACATTACCCTCCTGGGTGAAGTGAGTCACTAACAATTTGGCTTTGATTCTATATGGTTTTATATTAATATTTGATTTTATATGAATCTATTTTGATTGTAACACGTAATTTTCTATATGTGTAAGTATTGCTACTCTATATCTCTATCCTTTGAGATACAAGGAAACAAGTCTATATAGATTACATTATACGGGTCTCTATGATCCACCTCATAGCTTTTTTCTGATTATCTCCTAGGGAATTTGGCGCCTCCTCTTTTGGTCTTTTTTAGCGTGTTTCACGCACCACTATCCTCATCCTGCTCATCGCCCAGGAAAATGTCGTTCTCGGTCTCCTCCCGCCAGCCATGGACAACACCATGGATCCCCAAAAAGTTTGAAGTCCCCCTCAAAGCCTGTTCTTCTTGCTCCTCCTCCACCAGCCACCATCCTCCTCTGACTCCTCTTCAGACTGCTGCTGACTTGTCTCAGATGGAGTAGCCCCCCCTGGGAATTCATTCAGCATTGCGACTTCCGCATCTTCCTGCTCCTCGACAGCTTGATCAATGACAAGACGCAATGCATGCTCCAGAAAGAAGGCGTAAGGTACGATGTCACTGATGGCGACCTGGCTGCGACTGACCAGTTTGGTGAGCTCCTCAAACGGCCGCAGAAGTCTGCATTCGTCGCACATGAGCAGCCACTGGTGCGGTGAAAAGAAACAAAGCTACCCAGAACCTGTCCTGCTGCAGAGTTCGTACAGGTAGTCGTTAACGGCACATTGCTGCTGGAGCAGCTTATCAAGCTGTAAGCATGCAGTGGGTGACATCATAGATGGTAGGTATGTGTCACTGAGGCTGCTACGCTCAGTGATGTAAATCCCGGAGGTAAGTAGTGACCAGTGGTGGTAGATCACTGAGTTGGTGGTAGCTGGAGTTTGGGTCCGGGATTTAGGAGTGACTGAAGAGCTTGGGTGGGAAGGTCACTCCCATACTCCATCTCGGGTGTTACCGCCACACACACAGGTGTGATGGTGATTAAAAGCACACTCTGCCAGAGAGCAGTGTGTGTGGATGGTGGTCTGAGAGGAAGACTGCTGAACCAAACCTCTTGGCAGTGAGGATTTGCTGGGAGAAAACTGCAGCTGGTGAGAAGCCTGTATCACTGCGTGTTGTTATTTCATTTGGACTGTTCTGTTATTTGAAGAAAGCAAGCCTGTACTGTACTGTGTGCCTAATAAACCCTGAAAAGAGACTGTTTGAGTGGTCCCGTCTCACATATGGTGGAGGATGCGGGCAATTGGTTGCTAGGAGCAACGACATGAAAACCTGTCAGTGGTGAATGTCGTGGGTTAAGGCAGCAGCAGGATTGCAACAAGAATCTGTTGAAATGGAGGAGCTCCTCAAGCAGATGGTGCAGAGCAATCTGCAGCAGCGGCAGGCACTGGAGCAGCAGCAAAGAGCCCATACAGAGGCTTTACAGGCTCAACGGCAGGCTAATGCGCAGCAACACGAGACTAACCGTCTATTGACTGAGCAAATTGCGGCCCTCAGAGACGCGGTGACAGCACCACAAGTGGTGCATATGGCTGGGCAAGCTTCAGGTGGGGTGCGGAAAACTGTGCAGTCTGCTTTACAGAGAATGACAAATGAGGACGACGTGGAGGCTTATTTAACTGTCTTTGAACGTATTGCAGACAGAGAGAAACTGCCTGTAGATCAGTGGGCTGAGGTGCTGGCTCCATATTTGACTGGGGAGCCGCAGAAAGCATACTATGACCTGACCTTGCAGGATTCGAGAGACTACCGCAAATTAAAAGCGGAAATACTGGCTCGCATGGGAGTCAGTCCTGCACTCCAGACCCAGCGGGTACAACAGTGGATCTTTTGCCAGGACAAACCACCGAGGTCACAGATGTTTGATCTGTTCCACTTGGTACGGAAGTGGTTACAACCAGAGTCGTCGCCCCCAGAGCAGATGGTGGAAAAAGTGGTAATGGATCGTTACCTGCACTCTCTTCCCGGGCCAGTACAACGCTGGGTGGCCCAGGGAGATCCCCAGAATGCTGACCAGCTGATAAACCTGGTTGAGAGGTACACTGCAGCGGAGAACCTCCTTGCAGGAGCTGAGAAAATAAAAATAACTCCCGGTAACCCCAAGGTTTATGCGGAACCCAGTAAGAGGGGGTTTAAACCCAGGGGAGAGCCGGGACAAGTGTCCGTGGAAACGAGAAAAGAATCACCAGATGCTGGTTCTAGACCTCTGCCCCGCCGTCTTGTTTGTTGGAGGTGTCATAACCTGGGGCACATTGCAGCTCACTGTCCCATGACAAATGAACGTATGGATTGTGACATGGCACGACGGTGCTCCCTGTTTGCCCATCCCGCCTGCAGTGCCATCCAGTGCCAGGCAACCGGGCCTCATATGTGCCAGGTGACTGTCAATGCTAGCCCTGTGACTGCACTACTAGACTCAGGAAGCCTGGTTACACTTGTTAGAGAAAATCTTGTTCCCGGATTGCCGGCACCTGGACAGGGCATGGGAGTGATGTGTGTGCATGGGGATGTTAAGAACTATCCAGTTGCTCAGGTCACCATAACCACTGAATGTGGGACTGTATTGCATACGGTGGGCATGGTGAAGAACTTATTGCATGCCATGATAATAGGGCGGGATTTTCCGTTGTTTTGGGAACTGTGGGGTAAAATGTCACCCAAACAAGTAAAATTTGCACCTGCTTATGATGTGTCTCATGTTGAGGAAATCACAAACCAGGCTATGCCTAGTGAACCAGCTGAGATAGTTGAGGGATTTCCGCTATCTGTCTTGGTGGGAGACGAGAGTGAGACCGTAGAATCTGAGCAGACCATACCCGTTCTGGATATCCCGCAAGGGAATTTTGGGACGGCCCAGGCGCAAGACCCCACTCTAAAAGGGGCTTTAGCAAATGTGACCGTTCTAAATGGTGTCCCCCAAGAGCCGGGTGCTGACCACAGGTATCCGTATTTTGAAATGCACAATGACCTCTTATATCGGGTTACCAAAGCTCACAATGAGGTCATAGAACAGTTAGTGGTTCCCGGGCCCTATAGAAAAATGGTCCTAGAAATGGCTCATACTCATGTGTTAGGGGGTCACCTAGGTACAGATAAAACCCGCGAACGAATATTTCAGAGGTTCTATTGGCCGGGGTGTTATAAAGAAATAGACGAATACTGTAAATCCTGCCCTACATGCCAATTAAAGGCCCCGCGGTCTCATTTTAAAAGTCCGTTGGTGCCACTTCCTATTATTGAGATACCATTTGAAAGGATCGCCATGGACTTAGTGGGACCGTTAGACAAATCAGCTAGGGGACACCAGTATATTCTAGTAGTGCTGGATTATGCTACCCGGTATCCAGAGGCCGTGCCGTTACGAAACTCCTCCGCTAAAACTATTGCTCGGGAGTTGTTTCATATATGCACGAGAGTGGGACTCCCCAAAGAAATCTTGACTGACCAAGGGACCCCATTTATGTCCAGGGTCATGCTCAAGCTGTGTAAACTACTGAAAATTAAACAGTTAAAAACTTCAGTGTACCATCCCCAAACTGATGGCCTCGTAGAAAGGTTCAATAAAACCTTGAAAGCCATGTTGAAAAAGGCCATTGAGAAAGATGGCAAGGATTGGGATTGTTTGTTGCCATATCTGTTGTTTTCAATCCGGGAAGTTCCTCAAGCTTCTACAGGGTTCTCACCTTTTGAATTGCTTTATGGTAGACACCCTCGGGGTTTGCTGGATGTAGCTAAGGAGACATGGGAGACTGAAGTTACTCCATACAGGAGTGTCATTGATCATGTGGTACAAATGCAAGAGAGAATTGCCAAGGTGATGCCCATAGTGAAGGAACATCTCCAGAGGGCCCAAGAAGCTCAGAGAAGTGTGTACAACCGTTCTGCCAGAATTAGAGAGTTCAAGCCAGGGGATCGGGTATTAATTCTGGTACCTACGGTTGAGAGCAAGTTATTGGCTAGATGGCAGGGACCTTTTGAGGTGATGGAAAAAGTTGGGGAAGTAAATTATAGAGTCCATCAGCCAGGGAAAAGGAAACCAGTGCAGGTCTATCATGTAAACTTAATGAAACCTTGGAAAGAACGGGAGTCCTTGTCAGCTACGCTCTTATCTCCCACTGTTTCCGGTCCTGAGTTTGGAAAGGTGACAATTGCTAGTTCCTTATCACGTCCCCAAAGACAGGAAACTAAAGAGTTGTTGCAACGTAATACGGACATATTCTCTAGCTTACCAGGTTGCATTAATGTGGTGGAACATGATGTCATCACTGAACCCCACATAAGGGTTAAAGTAAAACCGTATCGCATCCCAGAAGCCCGTAGACAAGCAGTCTCAGAGGAGGTTCAGAGGATGTTACAATTAGGGGTAATTGAAAGGTCCAAAAGTGAATGGTCCAGCCCAATTGTGTTGGTCCCAAAACCAAATGGAAGCTGGCGCTTTTGTAATGACTTTCGGAAACTTAATGAGGTTTCCAAGATGGATGCTTACCCTATGCCTAGGGTGGATGAACTGGTTGAAAGGTTGGGTCCCGCCAGGTATATAACCACATTAGACCTCACCAAAGGGTATTGGCAAATACCATTAGCAAAAGAGGCCCGAGAGAAAACAGCCTTTTCTACGTCAGAGGGATGTTTTCACTATGTGAGGATGCCATTTGGGTTGAAAGGGGCCCCTGCTACATTTCAAAGGGCAATGGATGACATTTTGCTTCCCCACAGGGAATATGCAGCGGCCTACTTAGATGACATTGTTATCTACAGCCTGGATTGGAAAAGCCATTTAAGTAAAGTCCAGGCCGTTCTAGACTCACTCAGAGAAGCAGGGTTTACAGCCAACCCAGAGAAGTGTGCCATAGGTATGGAGCAGGCCAAATACTTGGGTTATGTTGTGGGAAGAGGCATGATTAAACCCCAGGCCAACAAGGTAGAAGCCATACAGAGTTGGCCCCGGCCTCTTACAAAAAAACAAGTGCAGGCCTTCTTAGGGATAGTCGGGTATTACCGGCGATTTGTCCCCAACTTTGCCAGTATTGCTGCTCCTTTGTCTGACCTCACGAAAGGGAAAAAGTCAGTTATGGTTCAGTGGTCCCCGGAGGCAGAAAAGGCGTTTGTAGAACTAAAGTCCGTTCTTTGTAGGCAACCAGTGCTAATAGCGTCAGATTTCTCCAAGGAATTTATAGTACAGACAGATGCATCAGAGGTGGGACTAGGGGCTGTTATGTCCCAGGTGGTTAACAGAGAAGAGCATCCTGTCATGTATCTAAGTAGGAAACTGAACCCCTGTGAGAGGAATTACTCGATTGTGGAACGGGAATGTCTGGCAATAAAATGGGCCCTAGGGTCCCTAAGGTATTACCTACTAGGCAGAAAGTTCAGACTCGTCTCAGACCATGCCCCACTGAAGTGGATGAGTCAAAACAAGGGAAATAATGCTAGGGTAACAAGGTGGTTCCTGGCATTACAGGATTTTGACTATGTGGTGGAACACAGGCCAGGCAAATTGCACATCAATGCAGATGCCCTGTCAAGAGTCCATTGTTTGGTTATGGAAGGTGCCAAGCCCCCCGGCTTTAGGCAGAGGGGGGGGATATGTAAGCATGCAGTGGGTGACATCATAGATGGTAGGTATGTGTCACTGAGGCTGCTACGCTCAGTGATGTAAATCTCGGAGGTAAGTAGTGACCAGTGGTGGTAGATCACTGAGTTGGTGGTAGCTGGAGTTTGGGTCCGGGATTTAGGAGTGACTGAAGAGCTTGGGTGGGAAGGTCACTCCCATACTCCATCTCGGGTGTTACCGCCACACACACAGGTGTGATGGTGATTAAAAGCACACTCTGCCAGAGAGCAGTGTGTGTGGATGGTGGTCTGAGAGGAAGACTGCTGAACCAAACCTCTTGGCAGTGAGGATTTGCTGGGAGAAAACTGCAGCTGGTGAGAAGCCTGTATCACTGCGTGTTGTTATTTCATTTGGACTGTTCTGTTATTTGAAGAAAGCAAGCCTGTACTGTACTGTGTGCCTAATAAACCCTGAAAAGAGACTGTTTGAGTGGTCCCGTCTCACAAAGCATATACAAAGGTGGAGTTCCAGCGCCTCGGTCTGTCACAAAAAAGACGTCTGACGGGCAGCAAGGTGAGCCATGGCCGTGTAAGATCTTCAAAATGGCCAGAGATTTTCCTGGCCTGCCGCAAGATGTCCTGGACCCCGGGGTATTTGGCAACGAATCGCTGCACGACTAAGTTCAGGACATGTGCCAAGCACGGCACAGCATGGCAATGTCTCACCTGGGATGTCGAATAGGTTCTGGTGAGCTTGGGGGTGCAGCGGAAGAGGCGGTAGCAGTGGAAAAGGAGGAGTCAGTGAGGAGGAGACGGAGGATGGAGTAGGAGGAGGAGAAGAAGAGGCAGGCATGCATGCAATCCGTGGCGGTAAGACCAAATCCACACGGGAGCCACAGGTTACATGCTTGACGGCCGTCAGAAGGTTCACCCAGTGGGCAGTAAAAGTTATGTACCTTCCCTGCCTGTGTTTGCAAGACCACGTGTCTGTGGTCAGATGTATCTTGGCACCGACACTGTGTGCCAGAGATATATTCACTTGCCGCTGAACGTGGCCATATAGCTCTGGGATGCCCTTCTGGGAGAAATATTTCCTTCCGGGGACCTTCCATTGCGGTGTGCCAATTGTCACAAATTTTGTAAAGGCCTCCAAATCCACCAGTTTATATGGCAGTAGTTGGTGGGCTAGCAGTTCCGACAAGCCAGCGGTCAGCCGTTGGGCAAGAGGGTTATCCGGCGTCATCATCTTTTTACGCTCGAACATTTGGACCACAGAAGCCTGCCTTATGCCAGATGAACGTAAATGGACAAATGGGAGGAGAGAGGAGAAGAGGCAGGACGTGGAGAGCCGGGAGTGTGGCTTTGTGTGTTCTGATGGCATTGCTCCCACTGGGCTCGGTGATGGGAGGCCAGGTGCCTTCTTAAGGCGGTCGTCCCTAGGTGAGTGTTGGGCTTACTGCGACTTATGCGTTGACAGCACAGGCAGCAGCTGACATGTTTAAAAAAGCCCACACTGCGGAGCCATGTGCCAGCGTCCTGGAAGCGCCAGAAGTGACCGTGCATGGTGGATGACTAGCTCCAGATACATTTGCAGTCTGCTTTTTGCCTCCTATGTCTTGCAAACTGTGCCTGCTTCTCTTCCTTCTCCTCCCTCTCTGCTGCTCCGTCTCTCCCTCTAAACTCCCCTCCCCTTCCTCTCTTGTGGGTACCCACGTGACGTCTATCGACACTTCATCATCCTCACCTTCACCACCACTGACATTTAAGATCTTGGCGTAGGCAGCAACAGCGGGGAGGCTGATCTGGGTACTGTCGTCAGACCGCTTTGTGGCGGCCGTTGCTACCTCCTCTTCCTCATCTGATGTCAAGAATGGCTGCACATCGGTAAGGTCTGGGAATGGATGGGAAAATAATTCCTCTGACTCGTGTGAAGGGGCTATGGTGGTGGTGGTGGATTTGGGGGTGCACACAGCTAAGAGTGAGGAGGGTGCAGATACAGAGGATGAGGAGGGTGCAGAAGCGGAAGGGTGAGTGAGCCACTCAACCATCTCTAGTGTGTCCTTTGAAGTAATTGCACACGCCTTCTCCAACTTCCCACTTAGGCTCCGGCCTGGTGCACCTGCCCTACACCTACCACCCCTGCGGAATGGCCTGCCTCTTCCTCTGCCTGTCATTTTCAAAATGACCCTGTGCCTAAGTCCCTAGAGAAGAGAAGTATTTGTGGAAGCAGGTATATTGCAGGCCTCAATCAATATTTACTGGAAGCAGGTATACACTGCGTGCAGAATTATTAGGCAAATGAGTATTTTGACCACATCATCCTCTTTATGCATGTTGTCTTACTCCAAGCTGTATAGGCTCGAAAGCCTACTACCAATTAAGCATATTAGGTGATGTGCATCTCTGTAATGAGAAGGGGTGTGGTCTAATGACATCAACACCCTATATTAGGTGTGCATAATTATTAGGCAACTTCCTTTCCTTTGGCAAAATGGGTCAAAAGAAGGGCTGCAGCACTCTTAAAATTGCAAAGCTTCTGAAGCGTGATCATCGAACAATCAAGCGTTTCATTCAAAATAGTCAACAGGGTCGCAAGAAGCGTGTGGAAAAACCAAGGCGCAAAATAACTGCCCATGAACTGAGAAAAGTCAAGCGTGCAGCTGCCAAGATGCCACTTGCCACCAGTTTGGCCATATTTCAGAGCTGCAACATCACTGGAGTGCCCAAAAGCACAAGGTGTGCAATACTCAGAGACATGGCCAAGGTAAGAAAGGCTGAAAGACGACCACCACTGAACAAGACACACAAGCTGAAACGTCAAGACTGGGCCAAGAAATATCTCAAGACTGATTTTTCTAAGGTTCTATGGACTGATGAAATGAGAGTGAGTCTTGATGGGCCAGATGGATGGGCCCGTGGCTGGATTGGTAAAGGGCAGAGAGCTCCAGTCCGACTCAGACGCCAGCAAGGTGGAGGTGGAGTACTGGTTTGGGCTGGTATCATCAAAGATGAGCTTGTGGGGCCTTTTCGGGTTGAGGATGGAGTCAAGCTCAACTCCCAGTCCTACTGCCAGTTTCTGGAAGACACCTTCTTCAAGCAGTGGTACAGGAAGAAGTCTGCATCCTTCAAGAAAAACATGATTTTCATGCAGGACAATGCTCCATCACACGCGTCCAAGTACTCCACAGCGTGGCTGGCAAGAAAGGGTATAAAAGAAGAAAATCTAATGACATGGCCTCCTTGTTCACCTGATCTGAACCCCATTGAGAACCTGTGGTCCATCATCAAATGTGAGATTTACAAGGAGGGAAAACAGTACACCTCTCTGAACAGTGTCTGGGAGGCTGTGGTTGCTGCTGCACGCAATGTTGATGGTGAACAGATCAAAACACTGACAGAATCCATGGATGGCAGGCTTTTGAGTGTCCTTGCAAAGAAAGGTGGCTATATTGGTCACTGATTTGTTTTTGTTTTGTTTTTGAATGTCAGAAATGTATATTTGTGGATGTTGAGATGTTATATTGGTTTCACTGGTAAAAATAAATAATTGAAATGGGTATATATTTGTTTTTTGTTAAGTTGCCTAATAATTATGCACAGTAATAGTCACCTGCACACACAGATATCCCCCTAAAATAGCTAAAACTAAAAACAAACTAAAAACTACTTCCAAAAATATTCAGCTTTGATATTAATGAGTTTTTTGGGTTCATTGAGAACATGGTTGTTGTTCAATAATAAAATTAATCCTCAAAAATACAACTTGCCTAATAATTCTGCACTCCCTGTATCTCAGTCTTTTGTGGAAGCAGGTATAACACACCCCTCAACAGTTTTTTTGGGGGCAACTGGTATATCACATCTGTTGCAATTAGTTGTTCCAATAGCGTTTGTCCCTCTATATAGCTGCGGTATCGCAGCAGAACCGCACACAAGTGCTGCACAGTTCAAATGCACTATATAGAAAGTATATTATAGGTATATCACACCCCTGACTCAATCAGTTTTTTGGGGGGGCAACTGGTATATCACACTAGTTGCAATTAGTTGTTCCAATAGCACTTGTCCCTCTATATAGCTGCGGTATCGCAGCATAACCGCACACAACTGCTGCACAGTACAAATGCACTATAATATACTTTCATAGTAACATAGCAACATAGTACATAAGGCCGAAAAAAGACATTTGTCCATCCAGTTCGGCCTGTTGTCCTGCAAGTTGATCCAGAGGAAGGCAAAAAAAAAAAAACTGTGAGGTAGAAGCCAATTTTCCCCACTTTAGGGGAATAAAAAATTCATTCCCGACTTCAATCAGGCAATCAGAATAACTCCCTGGATCAACGACCCCTCTCTAGTAGCCATAGCCTGTAATATTATTACGCTCCAGAAATACATCCAGGCCCCTCTTGAATTCCTTTATTGTACTCACCATCACCACCTCCTCAGGCAGAGAGTTCCATAGTCTCACTGCTCTTACCGTAAAGAATCCTTTTCTATGTTTGTGTACAAACCTTCTTCCCTCCAGACGCAGAGGATGTCCCCTCGTCACAGTCACAGTTCTGGGGATAAATAGATGATGGGATAGATCTCTATACTGACCCCTGATATATTTATACATATTAATTAGATCACCCCTCAGTCGTCTTTTTTCTAAAGTGAATAACCCTAATTTTGATAATCTTTCAGGGTACTGTAGTTGCCCCATTCCAGTTATTACTTTAGTTGCCCTCCTCTGGACCCTCTCCAGCTCTGCTATGTCTGCCTTGTTTACAGGAGCCCAGAACTGTACACAGTACTCCATGTGTGGTCTGACTAGCGATTTGTAAAGTGGTAGGACTATGTTCTTATCATGGGCATCTATACCCCTTCTGATGCAACCCATTATCTTATTGGCCTTGGCAGCAGCTGCCTGACACTGGTTTTTGCAGCTTAGTTTGCTGTTTATTAAAATTCCTAGATCCTTTTCCATGTCAGTGTTACCGAGTGTTTTATCATTTAGTATGTACGGGTGACTTGCATTATTCCTTCCCATGTGCATAACTTTACATTTGTCAGTGTTAAACCTCATCTGCCACTTATCTGCCCAAGCATCCAATCTATCCAGATCACTCTGTAGTAGTATATTGTTACACAGTTTAGTGTCATCTGCAAAAATTGATACTTTACTATGCAGGCCTTCTACAAGATCATTAATAAATATATTGAAGAGAATAGGGCCCAATACTGACCCCTGAGGTACCCCACTAGTGACAGTGACCCAATCTGAGTGTGTACCGTTAATAACCACCCTCTGTTTTCTATCATTGAGCCAGTTACTTACCCACATACAGACGTTTTCTCCCAGTCCGAGCATTCTCATTTTATATACTAACCTTTTATGTGGTACAGTGTCAAATGCTTTGGAGAAGTCCAGATATACGACATCCATTGATTCGCCGCTGTCAAGTCTAGAACTTACCTCCTCATAGAAACTGATGTTAGAAAGTATATTATAAGTATATCACACCCCTCTGTATATCATACCTATCGATAGCACACCTATACCAGTCCTTAAAAGGACTTTTGTGGCCCTATTAGCTAGCGTTTGGTGTCCCTAACAGCCTGTCCCTGCTCCACAAAGCAACCTCTCCCTACACTGACAAAATACAGAATGTAAAATGGCAGCCAGATCGGGTTCTGTTATAGGGTAGTGGGGTGTCCATGTGCTGAAACATCTCAATTGGCTGTCCTGTCCCACCTGATGGATGTGTCATGGGTCAAAGTTCGGCGCAATGCAAAATAATATGGCGCTCGCGAACATTGCCATATGTTCGCATGTTCGGCGGATCACGAACACTCAAAGTTCGCCACGAACCGCAAGGCCTTCACTACTGGTGAGAATTGGCCAGACAAGAACCGCTGCACGTTGCAGTTTTTATCTGGCCAATTCCTGGCATTTTTTGCTGGAACTGGCAGCCAGATCAATTTGCTGCAGATGTGAAAATAGCCTAAAGTTGCATTTAGACGTCTCGATATTCGGGCACACTATCGGGAATGAATGTTCCTGTGAACGCGCATTCTTGACAATCTGTCCGTCTAAAGGTGCAGCCAATCAACGATGAACGAGGGAAATGCTCTTTCATCGGGAGAAATGATCATTAGTGGTTGCAAGTAGATTATCATGTCTGGACAGTAGATCGTGCTAAAGAGCCCTCTGCTGCCGATTAACATTGTATGAGGATGGGTAATCGGAATAGCGATCGCTCATTCTCATACAGTGGCGTCGCCAGGGGGGGGCCAGAGGGGGCCACGGCCCCCCCTACATCATGCTGTGCCCCCCCAACTAAAATGACCCCCCCAAGTGAGCAGCCGCCGCCGGGCACAGGGAGTTGAGCGCTTCCATTGCGCTCATCTCCATTGTAAACTGCCTGTGCCAGCGGAGGTGCAGGGGAGGGAGAGGCGTGTCCCTTCCCTTTCCTCTGATAGGCTGCAGGCAGGCACCGAAGTGGAGGAGAGGCCCCGCCCCCTAATTACTCCTGTTTACCTTTCTAAAGCTAAAGGACCTTTGATGATGTCATCACAGGTCCTGTAAGGGAACTGCACAGTGTAAAGTGTAGTTCCCAGGTTAGAACAGTACATCTGCCAGGACCTGTGATGACCTCATCACAGGTCCTTCAACCCCTAACAGCAAGTATTAAAAGTTCACAAGCAGCTCTGCATTGATCCATACAGACTGGAATGGAGAGGTAAGAGGAGGTCCTCCACTTTTCATCATTTACCCCCCCCCCTCTCCATGCCCTGTTTTTACTCATTGCTCACTCATGTATACTACTTCAGACAGTTACCACTACCTCATGTACCTCACAGTGACTATAATGCATAACTGACCACATATTTCTATAAACACTGCATCTACAGTATTATACCTTCTATGTGTCACATCAATACACTGCTCTGTATATATATATATATAGATACACACACATACATGCACACACACTGCATATATTACACAGTATTATACATGCAATATGTACAGATATATAGTATATACCGCAGTGCACTGATATGTGAGGTACAAGGTATAATAGATGCAGTGTGTACAGATATATAGTATATACAGCGGTGTACTGATATCTGAGGTACGAGGTGTCAATACACTGCTGTATTTACTATATATCTGTACACACTGCATCTATTATACCTCGTACCTCACATATTACACTACTGTATATACTGTATACACTGCATATATTATACCCCGTACCTCACATATCAGTACACTGCTGTATATACTATATACCTGTACACACTGCATCTATTATACCCTGTACCTCACATATCAGAACACTAGGGAATATACTATATACCTGTACACACTGCATCTATTATACCCTGTACCTCACATATCAGAACACTAGGGAATATACTATATACCTGTACACACTGCATATATTATACCGCGTACCTCACATAACTGTACACTGCTGTATATAATATACATCTGCATCTATTATACCTCCTTTGTGTGCCAGGGCTGTTTTGTAATCCCAATACGGCCCTGATGGCATAAATTATAAAACGCAGCAGCAAGAATAGTTCATGGAACAAAGGAAATGGGGGCCCAATTTAGATTCCTGCTATGGGGCCCAGTGATTTTTATGTACGCCCCTGGCTGCAGGCACTAGGCCGGCAGCCTATCAGAGGCCGGCGCAATGACGTCATCGTGCCGCCTGAGCCTTACATTACAGCGTGGGACACAGGAAGAGGCTGCATCGCATCGCTGACACTTAGGTAAATATACATTTTTTTTTACAATAGTGTTACTGGCACATTGGGGGGGCTTATTACAAAACTGGCACATGATGATGGGGGGGGGACTTTATACTGGCACATGATGATGGGGGGGAACTTTATACTGGCACATGATGATGGGGGGGACTTAATACTGGCACATGATGATGGGGGGGACTTAATATTGGCACATGATGATGGGGGGACTTAATACTGGCACATGATGATGGGGGGACTTAATACTGGCACATGATGATGGGGGGGACTTAATACTGGCACATGATGATGGGGGGACCTAATACTGGCACATGATGATGGGAGGGACTTAATAATGGCACATGATGATGGGGGGACTTAATACTGGCACATGATGATGGGGGGGACTTAATACTGGCACATGATGATGGGGGGGACTTAATACTGGCACATGATGGGGGGGACTTAATACTGGCACATGATGATGGGGGACTTAATACTGGCACATGATGGGGGGACTTAATACTGGCACATGATGGGGGGACTTAATACTGGCACATGATGGGGGGGACTTAATACTGGCACATGATGGGGGGACTTAATACTGGCACATGATGATGGGGGGGACTTAATACTGGCACATGATGATGGGGGGAGACTTAATACTGGCACATGATGATGGTGGGGGACTTAATACTGGCACATGATGATGGGGGACTTAATACTGGCACATGATGATGGGGGGACTTAATACTGGCACATGATGATGGGGGACTTAATACTGGCACATGATGATGGGGGGACTTAATACTCGCACATGATGATGGGGGGACTTAATACTGGAACATGGGGGGGCTTAATACTGGCACGTGATGGGGGGCTTATTACTGGCACGTGATGGGGGGCTTATTACTGGCACGTGATGGGGGGCTGATTACTGGCACGTGATGGGGGGCTCATTACTGGCACGTGATGGGGGCTTATTACTGGCACGTGATGGGGGGCTTATTACTGGCACGTGATGGGGGCTCTTGTTACTGGCACGTGATGGGGGCTTATTACTGGCACATTGGGGGGCTCTTGTTACTGGCACGTTATTGAGGGCACTTATTACTGGCACATTATTGGTGGGCACTATAGGGGCATCTACTGAGGCCACAAAGAAGGGGTGTTTTATATGGGGGGCTCTGTACAGTAACATTTTATACTGGGACACATTATGGTGGGTACTATGGAGAAGGGGAGAGAGGAGTACTATGGAGTCATCTACGGGGGGCACTAAGAAGGGGTATTTTATACTTGCAAATTATGGGGGACACTGAGGGCATCTACTGGGGCACGATATATGGGACATTTTATACTGGTACATTATGGGGGGCACTAGCAGGAAGGGGGGAGAGGAGCACTATGGAGGCATTTACTGGTGCACTATATAGGGGTATTTTATACTGGCACATTATGGGGGAAATTAGCTCAACTGGGGGCATAAGGGGGTATGTTTTGCACATTATAAGGAGAATTATTTCTACTGGGGGGCATTATGGTGGGTTTTATTACTCCCCCATGGTATGACCCCCTAGTAGCAGCACCAGCCTCTCTCTGCTCTGCTATCCCTCTGCCCCTTCTCCAAATCCTTATTATGAAATCTTTCTCATTAGGATAAAACACAACATCAGCTCCGCCGAGCCCCCGGCCAAGTGTTGAAGTGGTGTCCGAGATCCCCAAGGGCCAAGCCAAGTAACTGTACGTTTTCATGTGAAATATGTTTATTTTATATATGTACACTCCTGTGAGAGGCGGGGAGGGAGATCTGTGGATGACACTGTTATAGGGAGGGAGATCTGTGGATGACGCTGTTATGGAGGGGGAAATGGGGATGACACTGTCATGGGGTGGATCTGTGGATGACACATATAGCATAAGATGCTATATACGGTATGTGGCATCCACAGATCCCCCCCATAGCAGTGTCATCCACAGATCCCCCTCTCTATAAAAGTGTCATCCACAGACAGCTGGACTTTTCTTCCCTGTTGCGGTTTTAGGTATTGGGTAAAGTATTGCAGCATTTCTAAGCGTACTTGTCTAAATGTATCGTTGTTATAGCTGCCCCCCCTACTTTTGTCCTGGCCCCCAGTGTGCCCCCCCAAAATTTGAAAGCTAGAGACGCCACTGTTCTCATACTCTGGAGGAAATCGCTGCATTTAAATGCTGCGCCTCCCTTCCAATTAGTGAGCAGCTGACTGTCAGAAAGGACACTTCCTTCCCGACAATTTGCTGCTCCTCAGCCCATCTAAATGTGCCTTAAAAGTCTATAACAGAGATACTGGGGGCACCAGGTCTGTGAGATAACATTAATTTAGAGACCATAAAACTTTTATACCGCTTACCTGTAAAGGTCCTTTTCCTTGGGACAATGTGCAAGCAGATTTTTTGGAAGGAAGCATTGCACTTACAAGCACCAGTCTCCTCCAGCTCCTCCAGAGTATCGGGAGGAGCGATCGCTAATGCCATCGCTCTTCCCCATACTGTCTTGTTGTTTCCCGGCAGCAGATCGCGTTTACACAGCACAATCTGCTGTCAGGAAACAAAGATTTTTGTATTGCACTAACACTACAATTTCTCGATGAATGAGCATTTCTCTCATGCATTTACTCTGTCAGATCATCACTAACAAGTGCTCTTAAGATAATTAAGGACTCATTCTCAAGCTTTTTCTATATTCTGTAATAGGAAAATGAGCGAGCACTCATACACTTGGCAACCAGATTGACATGTGCAGAAAATATTTATTAAATCCCCATAAAATACAAGCAATAAAATTTTATTGGCATTATTGTACTTTATCTGATTTGCAGGGTGCTGCTGCGTTGTCTCTTTTTTTCCTCTAGGTCTTTGCCATGGCGGCGTGCACCTGCGCACTGGGAGCTGCTGACTAACCCCCTTTTTTTGCAGATTTACAATGCTGGAGATGTGGCACTCCAGCGAGTCGTGCACTCCTGATTAGCCTGTCTGCCCCATAGGTTGATTTTTAATTAGTTTCAGTATAAAGCTGTAGCCTGCTCTCACTAGATTCATTGGAAGCTGTCTGGCACAAGGAAAGGTATAGAGTGGGCTCGGCATGCATGTTGGTACCTGCATCCCTTCTAATGGAGGCCATTATGGCACCAAAAATGGTAAAAAGCAGAGTGGATCCAGCATGCATGTGGATCTAACACTCCCTGAACTTTATGGCGGCCATTATGGCGCATAACAGGTAGTATTTAGTGTTAGGACCCGTCTAACAGAGATCGCCTTGACGTTCGGCAGACGGGCTCAGATGGTTTTGTACAAAATGCATTGGCCAAGCATCTCACTTTATAAATAAGCGTAGCATTAGCACTATAATTTTTGGCATTATTGTACTTTATCTGATTTGCAGGGTGCTGCTGCATTGTCTCTTTTTTTCCGCTGTTGAATATGTAGAGATGAGCATTTCCACAATGGAAGTGTTCGTTGCCCATGGCCCTTCCGCTGCCCCACCCTCTTGCCTCTACCTAGTGCTGCATGAGGCAATAGCCTCACGTCACCTCATTGGCGATGCACCCCTACTTCCCCTCCCTCCATGCCAAATTCTCCACCTAACCCCTTCCCTCCAGCCCTACTGTTAAAGAGATACTTGCAAAACATTACATACCGTGCTGCAAAACATACAGGGTAATACAGTACTACATACCTCTTATATCCAGTGATGACTCCTCAGGTGTAGATTTTCTCTTTTCTTATCTTCTCCATTCGGACCAGACCACATGATGATTTCTTTCAGACTTCTCTTGTCTATGGAGAGCTTCAGAAACAGACATCTTAGGTTCCTACTTTTCCATCCTCCTCCCCAACTTTCTCCTGCCATCTCTAATACTGTGCCCACTGTTCTCCATAATACTATACTGCAGAAACAGATAATCCCCCTGAAAATACTAGTAGCACACAGATAGTGCCTTGTTCAATAATTACTGACACAGTTCCCTCAAGCATAACTGTACCCAGCCAATTGTGAACCTAATGCTAATAGTGCCGTAAACATAGTATCCCTCAAAATAATTGTGCTGAGCTGATATTGTGCTAGGGTGCCCCCCCCCCCCCCCTCCAGTAATAGTGCTTCCAAAAGTCCCAACAATAGTAATAATTCTCCAGAGTGCACATAGTGGTAACAGTGCCCTACAGGGCACCCAATAGTAATAATGCACCCAATGTACCCCAGAATTAATAATGCCCCATAGTGCCCATACTAGTAATCATCTTCCCCATAGTTGCTCCCCAGTAGTAATAATTCCCCCTCTAATGTATGACAGTAGAAAAAAATGCCCCCTAATGTGTGCCAGAATATCAAAATCGTTGTGTTGCTGACTGATTTCTGACTACAAAACACTTCAGAGTACATGTGCAGAAACATTGTGCTGATATCAGCTGCCATTAAAAGATAGCGATTCTACTGATGCTTAGTGTTATTGTAGTCAAATAACTTACTAATTACATCTCAACATTATTTTATCGACATGCTGAAGGACAGTCAGTTATGACACAAAGTCCATTATATGAAACTCTGTTCACTCTGGTGTTAGTACTTTATTGCATGCGGTCAGATCCATAAACCCAACACATGGGAATAGACATATAAATGACATTTATAACATAAAGTGTAATAAAGATCCAAGCATACATGCCATATTGTCCACAAGTTTTTCCGGACTGAATGGCATTTGCATTGCATTTCTTATGTTGACTGCTAATTTAATGCATATCACATTATTTAAAAAAGTGTTTGCTTCTCTGAACGTACCCATATCACATGCTTGACATGAACTGTAATGTCAGATTACTACTGCTCTACTAGTTTCATGGTAATGGAAATATTTCCTGTTGATCTTTCATACGGTGGCATGCAAAAGTTGGGGCAACCAAAGTCAAAATTACTATTACTGTGAACAGTTAGTAAGGGAACTTTCACACTAGGGTTATTCTTTTCCAGTATTGAAATCCGGTAAAGGGTCTCAATACCGGAAAAAAAACGCATCAGTTTTCTCCTAATGCATTCTGAATGGAAAGAAATCCGTTCAGTATGCATCAGGATGTCTTCCATTCTGTCCCTTGTACGTATTTGACCGGGCAAAATACCGCAGCTCGCTGCGATATTTTTTCCGGACAAAATCCCAGAACACTACCGCACTTTCCGTATCTGTCATTTTCATTTGCTAAAAATAATAATAGGCCAGTTGAATCGAATATGTCACTTACTTCACTAGGAAGGGGGGTGTACAAGATAAACTCAAGACACTTGACACCCTCTCCCTCCTCGCCAAGATCGCCTGTAGTATGTTAAAACCACCACGTCCACAAAGATGATGACCTGGGGTACTTCCAAACATAAGGTGCTTTATTAGAATCAAGCTCAACGCGTTACGGGGAATGTATATAAAATCCCCTTCTTCAGGAGCATAGACAGTGAACAGACATTGAAAAACACACACTTAAAGGGAATCTGTCACTAGCATATTCACCAAATTTTTTTTTATGAATCCATGTGTAATAAAGTACCTTATATCCATATGTCTTGTTCTTTTTATTGTGAGTCTTGTCATTTCTTTAAAAAAATGCTTCTTATGATATGCAAATGAAGCTGTAAGGAGCCCAGAGGGGCGTTATTCTTTCTCCATGGTGCCCAGGAACGCCCCTCTGAAGTGCCGTGCCCGCCTAAATTTGAAAACTAAGAACTCCTCCAAGTTCAGCTAAATCGCCTCCCAGAGGCGAGGCTAAGTGCTCCCCCCCCAGCGCCGCGCTCTGCGGCAAACACCCTCGATCCTCCTCTCGTCTGCAGCCGAAATCCTGCGCAGGCGCAGTGTCAGCGATTTAGCTGGCTGAGGAAACAGCGAACACGTCACTGGGATCGGCGCATGCCCAGTGACGCTGTTGAAGCTGTTGCCCTCAGTAGTCTTATCATAGCGCAGGCCCAGGAAATCGCCGGCACTGCGCCTGCGCGGGATTTCGGTTGCAGGCGAGAGGAGGATCGGGGGTGTTTGCCGCTGAGCGTTTTTTTTAAGAAATGACAAGACTCACAATAAAAAGAACAAGACATATGGATATAAGGTACTTTATTACATATGGATTCATGAAATTTTTTTTTTTGCTAATATGCTAGTGACAGATTCCCTTTAAATAGGTGCACAGAGGTAGCACATGATTAGTCACATGAGGTAGCACATTATTAGTCACATGACATTATTAGTCACATGAGGTAGCACATTATTAGTCACATGACATTCAGGTTCATTTCCAGTCATGTGATCTCTAAACCGGAAGTGCATTCCATTTTTCATTATTGGAGTGCATAATTAATATAATTATAACCTGTGGAATACATAGACGTATATTATATAATGCTACATAATCATAATAATTAATAATTGTTTTTATAGTTAACAGGATGGTGGTGTCAAGAGAAGGTCTGGAAGACCAAGAAAAATTTCAAATATAGCTGTTTATAGGATTGCTAGAAAGGCAAATCAGAATAGTTTTTCTTAAAGGGGTTATCCAGTAGTACAAATACACCCCCCCCCCCACACACACACACGATGTCCGGGCCCCTCCTATAGACGATACTTACCTGGTCCCCGCCGCCCTTGTCCTCCGGATCCGTGTACGGCCACCGTTGCATCTCCTTGTCACGCGGATGAAAACATCCGGCGATGGGGGGAGCAGCCAATAGCAGGCTGTGATGATGACAAGCCTCCCTATCATTGTGGGTAACGCTGGTCACCATCGCGGCCTGCCATTAGCTGCTCCCACCGTTGCCGGATGTTTTGATCCACACGACAGGGAGATGCAACGATGCCATTAGCTGCTCCCACCATTGTTGGATGTTTTGATCCACACGACGGGGAGATGCAACGGTGGCCGTACACGGATCCGGAGGGATGCGGGTGTCGGGGACTGGGTAAGTATCATCTATAGGAGGGGACTGGGAATTGTGGGCAGTGTTTCTACTGTTGGATAACCCCTTTAAGAAAAACTATTTTATTTTTCATCTTTTACATTTTCAAAAAGGAAAAGAGCCTGAAGAAAAACTTTGGGAACCCTGCTGTCACGAGGGTGTCAAGAGCCACGCCTGACTCCGTTATACCCGGGGTCAGGAAGTCGCAACAGGTGGCTGCGTGCTCTATGTCTAATGACAGTGCTGTTTATTAATGGTAGCTTTCTGGGTTTGCCTTGCAATCCTTTTTGGCTCACTCAGGGATCCGTAGCTTCTCCTCCTCAGCTGTTTCTTGTCCAGCAATTCCAACCTCCTTATATTCCCATCTCTCACTTCTCTGGTTGCCAGATATAGAGCTTCCTGCCTGGACTTCTATACTGACCCACTGGAGCTGTGTGGCTGTGTTCCCTGGTTGTTGTTCCAGAACGTTACCCTCCGGATCCCTGTTGGGCCTTGGTGGTCTGCTGTTGTCGCCCACCTGGGATTATATGTTGTTTTGTATTGTCTGTCCTCTCCTTGGTGTTTTCCTCTTAGTGTCAGTGGTGCGGACTAGTGATCCCACCGCCCCGTTCACTACATAGGGCTCATCTTAGGGAAAGACAGGGTTTAGGCACGTGATCGGCGTACGGGTGAGGAACCCGTCTAGGGACGTCAGGGCAGTCAGGTGCCAGCCGCAAGGTGAGTCAGGGGTCACCATCTTTCCCTCTCCCTTGGACAGGGCCTTCCCATTTCCCTCCCTTTGCGTGACGCCGGTCATTACATTATATCTGGCCCTTATTTTGTGTAGGTAAAAAAAAAAAAATAATAATAATTTTTTCTTTCTACCTACTTAGAATCCAGTATGGATCCAATTGCTGCTTTGTCAAAGCAACTTCAAGGCCTGTCTTTGGAGGTGTCAGGATTGAAGGCGTCGGTCCTCCAGCAACAGCAGCATTTGCTACAGACCGCAAGCCCAGCGGTTGCTACAGGTGACCAGGTTGTTGCGGAACCCAAGGTTGCTCTTCCTGACAGATTTTCTGGGGGAAGGGACAAATTTGTGACGTTCCGTGAGGCCTGTAAATTATATTTTAAACTGCGCCCTTACTCCTCTAGTAATGAAGAACAGCGGGTGGGGGTTGTTATTTCCCTGCTTCAGGGGGACCCGCAATCCTGGGCGTTCTCTTTACCCACTGATTCCCAGGCTCTCCGGTCAGTGGATGAATTTTTTGGGGCCTTGAGTCTCATATATGATCACCCTGACCGAATCGTACTGGCTAAATCAAAGTTACGGAGACTCCTACAGGGAGAGCGGCCAGTAGAGGAGTATTGATCAGAGTTCCGTAGGTGGGCTACGGATACCCAGTGGAACGACCCGGCTCTCAGGAGTCAGTTCTGCTCTGGGTTATCCGAAAGGATTAAGGATGCGCTTGCGCTGTATGAGACTCCCTTTTCCCTTGATGCGGTTATGTCCCTTTCTATCAGGATAGATAGACGTCTTAGGGACAGATTGAAAAATCCAGAGCAACTGGTAACCCCTCCCAAGCAGCAGTTAGTCTGTACGGACTTAGACGAGCCTATGCAGCTAGGAGGAACTACTCGTCAGGTCCGTTCTCCTGAGGCTCGCCGTAGGCGTGGGGTTTGTTTTTTCTGTGGGGAGAGGGGTCATTTTATTAATGTCTGTTCTTCCTTTCTCAAAAACAAAAGACCGTCGGAAAACTACTAACCCCAGGCTGTGTGGAGGATGTCAGCCGGGGGGTATACGTTTCCTCCATACGAACATCGCAATTTGTGTTGCCAGCGGTTGTTGTTTTTGGTGTTAAGACGGAGACTATTTCTTTTTTTCTAGACAGTGGAGCAGGAGTTAATTTGATAGATGCCCATTTTGCCCACACTATGGGTTTGTCTCTCTGTACGCTACAGAGACCTATTCCCATATTCGCTATTGATTCTGCTCCTCTGTCTCAGAGAAACCTCACTCACATTGTCCATAACTTACACCTTCGGGTAGGGGACCACCATAACGAGTGGCTTTCATGTTATGTTCTGGAGGGGCTTCCCACTCCTGTGGTGTTGGGTCTTCCCTGGTTGGTAGCGCACAATCCAGTGGTGGATTGGCAGGCCAGGGAGATATTGGAGTGGAGTGAGCATTGCAGAGAAAATTGCTTAAATAGCAATTGCTTAGTCGCCTCCATAGCTACCCTACCTACATTTGTTTCGGACTTTGAGGAGGTTTTTTCTGAAAAGGGTTGCCAGAAGTTACCACCTCACCGTCCTTATGATTGCCCGGTTAACCTGATTCCCGGTGCAAAATTACCCAAGACCAGGTTATATAATCTTTCGGGTCCGGAGAGACAAGCCATGAAAGATTATATCTCCGAGAGCTTGGCTAAGGGACACATCAGACCCTCTTCTTCACCCGTGGCTGCAGGGTTTTTCTTTGTTAAAAAGAAAGATGGGGGCCTGCGTCCTTGCCTAGATTTCCACGAACGAAACCGGATAACTATCCGAGACCCATACCCTCTTCCTCTCATTCCTGACCTGTTTAATCAGATTGCGGGTGCTAGGTGGTTCTCCAAACTTGATCTTAGGGGGGCCTACAATCTGATTCGTATCAAGGAAGGGGATGATTAGAAGACAGCTTTTATGAAAATCTAGTCATGCCTTTCGGTCTGACCAATGCTCCTGCTGTCTTCCAACATTTAGTTAATGACATTTTTAGTCATCTTATCGGCAGGTTTGTGGTGATATACCTAGATGATATTTTAATTTATTCGTCTGATCTGCAAACACATGAGGTGCATGTCAGACAGGTACTGCAGGTCCTACGGACGAATAAATTATATGCTAAAATTGAAAAGTGTGTCTTCGCCGTTCAGGAAATACAGTTCCTAGGTTATTTATTATCTGCTTCAGGTTTGCGTATGGATCCTAGGAAGGTCCAGGCAATTTTAGATTGGGATCTTCCTGAGAACCTCAAAGCACTGCAACGGTTCTTGGGCTTCGCAAATTTCTATAGAAAGTTCATTAAAAATTATTCGGTGATTGTAAAACCCCTTACTGACATGACTAGGAAGGGGACTGATTTTTCTAAATGGTCTGACGCCGCTAAAATTGCTTTTTCCTCTCTAAAAGAGAGGTTTACCTCGGCATCTGTACTAATCCAACCTGATGTCTCCCAGCCTTTTATTGTTGAAGTAGATGCGTCAGAGGTGGGAGTGGGGGCTGTACTGTCTCAGGGTCCGTCTCCTGGCAAATGGCGTCCGTGTGCGTTCTTTTCTAAAAAACTATCTGCAGCAGAGAAGAACTATGATATTGGCAATAGGGAACTATTAGCTATTAAACTAGCGTTTGAAGAATGGCGTCACTTTTTAGAGGGGGCAATCCACCCCGTCACTGTGATTACGGACCACAAAAACCTTCTGTACCTCGAATCAGCTAAGCGTCTCACCCCTAGACAAGCTAGGTGGTCGCTATTTTTTACCAGGTTTAACTTTGTTATTACCTATCGTCCTGGGGCAAAAAATACCAAGGCAGATGCACTATCTCGTTGTTTCCCTGGAGGGGGTAATGTGAGTGATCCGGTACCCATTCTACAAAGAGGAGTGGTTGTCTCTGCGGTACACTCTGTTCTGGAGGGGAAGGTGTTAGAGGCCCAGGGGGATGCCCCGGTCTCTTGCCCCTCAGAGAAATTGTTTGTACTGTTAAACCTGCGTCTCGAATTATTAAAGGAACATCATAATTCGGCACTTGCTGGGCACCCGGGTAGTAAAGCAACCTTGGAGCTATTGTCTCGTCGTTTTTGGTTGCCAAGGTTGCGTCAGGATGTAATGGATTTTGTGTCTTCCTGTTCTACTTGTGCACGCGCGAAAGTCTCTCATACACGTCCTGCAGGGTCTTTATTGCCACTTGTCATTCCCAATAGGCCATGGACACATCTGTCAATGGATTTTATCACTGACTTACCTTTGTCTGCGGGTAAAACAGTTATCTTGGTAGTAGTAGACAGGTTTAGCAAAATGGTACACTTCATTGCGTTACCCGCACTACCTAATGCTAAGACTCTTGCTCAGGTATTCATCAGTGAAATCGTGAAGCTTCACGGGGTCCCTTCCGATGTTGTTTCGGATCGGGGAACCCAGTTTATTTCAAAATTTTGGAAAGCTTTTTGTTCCCGTTTGGGGGTACACTTGTCCTTTTCCTCAGCTTTCCATCCTCAGTCGAATGGACAGACTGAGCATACCAACCAAAACCTTGAAACATATCTAACATGTTTTGTGTCTGAAAACCAAGAGGTGTGGTCATCATATTTACCGTTAGCCGAGTTTGCCATAAATAATCGCCGTCAGGAATCTACTGGCAAGTCACCATTTCTTGGTGCATATGGTTTTCATCCCCAATTCTGTACTTTCAAAGAGGGGGAGTCTTCTGGGGTTCCCGAAGAGGAACGGTTTTCGTCATCTCTTTCTTCTGTATGGCAGAAAGTGCAAGCTAATTTGAAAAATATGGTAGGTAAATATAAATGCATGGCTGATAAGAGACAGTCGCCAGGTCCGGACCTAGGAGTGAATGACTATGTGTGGTTGTCTACTAGGAATATTAAATTAAAGGTTCCCTCTTGGAAACTGGGTCCTAGGTTCATTGGCCCTTACAAAATAGTAGCCATCATTAACCCCGTGGATTTTCGCCTGGAGCTACCTCAGACTTTTAAAATCCATAACTTCTTCCATAAGTCGTTACTCAAGAAGTATGTTCCACCTCTAGAACCGTCACCGCTGCCACCTCCTCCTGTTGTTGTGGATGGTAATCTAGAGTTTCAAATATACAAAATTGTTGATTCTCGTCGGGTCCGCCGCTCTCTTCAATATCTGGTGCATTGGAGGGGTTACGGTCCCGAGGAAAGAATGTGGGTTCCAGCGTCTGAGGTAAACGCAGACAGGTTAGTTCGGGCTTTTCATGCCTCTCATCCTGAGAGACCTAGTCCTGAGTGTCCGGAGGCCCCTCGTAGAGAGGGGGGTACTGTCACGAGGGTGTCAAGAGCCACGCCTCACTCCGTTATACCCGGGGTCAGGAAGTTGCAGCGGGTGGCTGCGCGCTCTATGTCTAATGACAGTGCTGTTTATTAATGGTAGCTTTCTGGGTTTGCCTTGCAATCCTTTTTGGCTCACTCAGGGATCCGTAGCTCTCCTCCTCAGCTGTTTCTTGTCCAGCAATCCCAACCTCCTTATATTCTCATCTCTCACTGTCACGACTGCTATCCCAGCAGCAGTCGTGTCGCACCAGACGGAGGGGAAGGGGGACCCTTATCTACGGATGGGAAGTAGAACGGCCACCCCTGACTAACCCTAAGCTGGCACCTGTCTGCCCTGATACCCTAGACGGGGTGTGAACCCGTGCGGCGAGCAGGATGCCTAAACCCTCAGTCACCCTAACAAGACTAGACTGGGGAAAGGCCGATGGGAGCTCTAGTCACCATCACTCACGTCTAGGAGAACAACAGGGGAAGACAGCAACAAACAAACAATCAACAGCAGAGATAGACTTATCCAGTCACGAGCAGAGAAGGCGATCCCAAACACGACAGTCCACGCCGGACAAGAGCTCCACAGCAACACCGTCAAACGATCTCCTTCAAAGGTCTGAATAGCACTGGAAGTAAGGACTATATCTGGCAATGACTGCAAGTGAAACTGAAACTAATATAGTATCTGGGAGTGGCAGACAGGACTCACCTGAGAAGGATGCCTACAAACTCCCAGTCAGGACAAAAAGGTTCACAAGGCAAAACCCGGATGACATACCCTGAACCACGGAGCAAACTCACAAGCTATCGCGAGTAGCAAGTCGCTGCGACCTTCTCCTCCCAGACCTGTCTGGATCAGTCACAGTCGTGACAGTACCCCCCTTTCTGCGAGGGGCCCCCGGTCCCTCAAGACCAGGCCTCTCCGGATGGGAGCTATGAAAAGTCCGAATGAGTCTGTCCGCTTTTATCTCTGATGCTGGAACCCACATTCTCTCTTCGGAACCATAACCTTTCCAGTGCACCAGGTACTGAAGAGAGCGGCGAACATATCGTGAATCAACAATCTTTTCTACCTGAAACTCAAGACTGCCATCAACAACCACCGGTGGAGGCGATAGTGGCAATGGTTCAGGAGGTTCTACATATCTCTTAAAGCAGAGACCTGTGGAAGACATTATGGATCCTTAGAGTCTGAGGTAGCTCCAGACGAAAAAGCCACCGGGTTAATGATCTTAATTACCCTATAAGGACCAATAAATCTCGGACCTAATTTCCACGAGGGACCTTCAACTTGATATTTCTGGTAGACAACCACACCAAATCATTCACCCCAAGGTCCGGACCTTCAGAGCGCTTCCTATCAGCCACACTTTTGTATCTACCACCAATTCTCTTCAAACTTTCTTGCACACTCTGCCACACTGAAGAAAGTGAAGACGCAAATCGTTCCTCCTCGGGAATCCCAGACAGCCCCCCCTCACTAAACGTACAAAACTGAGGATGGAAACCATACGCACCAAAAAATGGTGACTTATCGGTAGATTCTTGACGACGATTATTAATGGCAAACTCGGCTAACGGTAAATAAGATGACCATTCCTCCAGATTTTCGGAAACAAAGCATCTCAAATATGTCTCTAGGTTTTGATTGGTACGTTCAGTCTGACCATTGGGCTGTGGATGGAAAGATGAAGAAAACGACAGATGAACCCCTAAACGAGAACAAAAAGCTTTCCAAAATTTAGAAACAAATTGGGTACCACGATCCGAAACAATATCGGAAGGGACCCCGTGAAGCTTCACGTTGTGGTCAATAAAAACCTGAGCCAGTGTGTTAGCATTAGGCAATGCGGCAAGAGCAATAAAGTGCACCATTTTACTGAATCTGTCAACAACTACAAGAATAACAGTCTTCCCCGCTGATACTGGTAGATCCGTAATGAAATCCATTGACAGGTGCGTCCAAGGCCTGTTGGGGATGGCCAGAGGTAAAAGACGCCCTGCCGGACGAGTATGATCTACCTTAGAACGAGCACAGGTAGCACATGCATACACAAAATTCAACACCTCCTGGCGCCACTTAGGCCACCAGAACCGATGAGACACTAACTCAGAGGTTGCCTTACTACCTGGGTGTCCTGCCAGTGTGGAGTTATGGTGTTCTTTTAGTATCTCCAGGCGTAAATTTTCTGGCACAAACAGTTTATCCGAGGGGCAGGAGGCCGGGGCGTCCCCCTGAGCTTCCAACACCCTTCCCTCCAAACCTGAGTGTAATGCAGAGACCACCACCCCCTTTTGCAAAATGGGCTCTGGTACATCAACATCACCCCCTCCAGGGAAACTTCGGGACAATGCATCCGCCTTAGTATTTTTTGCCCCCGGGCGATAGGTTATTACAAAATTAAACCTAGTAAAAAATAACGGCCACTGAGCCTGTCTAGGGGTGAGACGTTTAGCAGACTCCAGATATAATAAGTTTTTGTGATCAGTAATCACCGTGACGGGAGGAACCGCCTCCTCCAAAAAATGACGCCACTCCTCAAAGGCCAACTTAATAGCCAAAACTTCCCTGTTGCCAATATCATAGTTCCTTTCTGCAGTAGACAATTTCTTCGAAAAGAAAGCACACGGACGCCATTCACCAGGGGACGGGCCCTGAGATAGTACCGCTCCCACCCTTACCTCTGATGCGTCAACCTCTACAATAAAAGGAAGCGAGACATCTGGCTGTACGAGAATAGGGGCCGAGGTGAATTTCTCCTTCAGAGATGTAAAGGCAGTTTTGGCTGCATGTGACCATTTGGAAAAATCGGATCCCTTTCGGGTCATGTCCGTCAGTGGTTTGACCACCAAGGAATAGTTCTTAATAAACTTTCTATAAAAATTGGCAAACCCCAGGATGCGTTGCAATGCCTTCAGGTTCTCAGGCAGATCCCAGTTCATAATCGCCCGGACTTTCTCTGGATCCATGCGGAAACCTGAATCTGACAACACATACCCCAGAAATGGCAGTTCTTTTACGGCGAACACACATTTCTCTAATTTAGCAAACAATTTGTTGGCCCTTAATATCTGCAGCACTTGTCTCACATGGATCTTATGTGTATCCAGATCCGGGGAATAGACCAGGATGTCATCAAGATATATCACAACAAATCTCCCGATAAGGTGACTAAAAATATAGTTGACAAAATGTTGGAACACCGCAGGCGCATTAGTAAGACCAAATGGCATTACCAGATTTTCATAATGCCCTTCCGGAGTAGTGATGTCGCGAACATAAAATTTTCAGTTCGCGAACAGCGAACGCGAACTTCCGCAAATGTTCGCGAACTGGCGAACCGGGCGAACCGCCATAGACTTCAATAGACAGGCGAATTTTAAAACCCACAGGGACTCTTTCTGGCCACAATAGTGATGAGAAAGTTGTTTCAAGGGGTCTAACACCTGGACTGTGGCATGCCGGAGGGGGATCTATGGCAAAACTCCCATGGAAAATTACGTAGTGGACGCAGAGTCGGGTTTTAATCCATAAAGGGCATAAATCAACTAACATTCCTAAATTGTTTGGAATAACGTGCTTTAAAACATCCAGTGTGTGTATACGATCAGGTATGATGTTGTATCGATCAGGTAGTGTAAGGGTTACGCCCGCATCACAGACATTGACAGACCAAACTCCCCTTTTAATGCACCGCAAACAGTTCATTTGCACAACCGCAAACTCCCCATTTGCACAAGGTTGGATACCAAGCTAGCCACGTCCCGGTGATGTCATTGAAGGTTTCTTCCTCCACCCAGCCACGTACAACACCAAGGGTCCCCGAAAGGTCAATTGAATTGATTTTTCGAACGGGGAGATGGTTAAAAAAACGCTGGCTCCCTCCCCTTTGTTTTTATCCACGGTGACTGCGTCTGCGCCGTGCAATTTACTGTCACACCCGATATGAGTGGTATTTTCTGTAGTACTATTCTCATCAGTTTAATCCCTCTAACGTCCCCAATCTGGGTGCCATTTATTGAATAGATTTTTCGAACGGGGAGATGGTTAAAAAAAACCTGGCTCCCTCCACTCTGTTTTAAACCACGGTGACTGCGTCTGCGCCGTGCAATTTACTGTCACACCCGATATGAGTGGTATTTTCTGTAGTACTATTCTCATCAGTTTAATCCCTCTAACGTCCCCAATCTGGGTGCCATTTATTGAATAGATTTTTCGAACGGGGAGATGGTTAAAAAAACGCTGGCTCCCTCCACTCTGTTTTAAACCACGGTGACTGCATCTGCGCCGTGCAATTTACTGTCACACCCGATATGAGTGGTATTTTCTGTAGTACTATTCTCATCAGTTTAATCCCTCTAACATCCCCAATCTGGGGGCCATTTATTAAATAGATTTTTTGAACGGGGAGATGGTTAAAAAAACGCTGGCTCCCTCCACCGATATGAGTGGTATTTTCTGTAGTATTATTCTCATCAGTTTAATCCCTGTTACGTCCCATATCAGGAATTGCCTTTTATGAAAAAAAATTTAGGCCGGGTACCTTCGACTGCCTTCACAGTGACAGACCAAACTCTCATACACTAAACTGAATTGATTTCAGGAACCGGGAGATGGAAAAAGCAGCTTGGTCGGTCCTCTTACTCCCAAATTGGGGCACTGCGCGTGCACAGAGCAATGTGCTGTGACACCCTATATGAGTGGTGTCTTAACTAGTACTATTGCTATCAGTTTAATCCCTGTTACGGACCCTATCCGGTCGAATTGATTAACCATTGTCGAATCCCCCATTGACATCCCCCTTATAAGCTGTGTAAAGCATATTTTTTAGTTTGGTTTTGAACTGCTGCATCCTTTCCGACTTTTGGTAATTTGGTAACATTTCTGCCACTTTCTGCTTATACCGGGGGTCTAGTAGCGTGGCCACCCGATCGCTTTTGGTCTGACCATAATGAAGCAACGGCCTTATCATCTGGGGTGTGGCAACATTGCCAACACACTTTTATAGAGGTGATGATGATTGCTTCATTGTGATACGCAAGCCCCTTCACCACAACAAGGTAACGATCACGAAGGGGAATTGACACTTGTATGTGCCTTTTTTTTTTGGTTTGTTTTTGCAGCCACAGTGCTGCACCATAGGACAGAAAAATTAGGCATGTACACATGCCTGAAAAATAATGGCACTGTTGCAGACGCTATTGTAGCAGCGGCCGGAAAAATTTATGTTTTCCAGGCAGAAAAGTGACTAAAACATTACGGCTTGAACCCTAGTTGGTGGTGGAGAATTCACGAAAGTCATCCGGTATGCAGACATTAAATACAGCAGCGTGGGGACCATTTTGAGGCCAAGGCATGTAATCAGGCCTTTTGTTAGTCAAACGTATCCCCCACTGTCAGTCCCTTCGGGATCCATGCCTCATTCATCTTTATGAAGGTGAGGTAATCAACACTTTTTTGACCGAGGCGACTTCTCTTGTCAGTGACAATGCCTCCTGCTGCACTGAAGCTCCTTTCTGACAGGACACTTGAAGCAGGGCAGGCCAGAAGTTCTATCGCAAACTGGGATAGCTCAGGCCACAGGTCAAGCCTGCACACCCAGTAGTGAAGGGGTTCATTGCTCCTCAGAGTGTCGATATCTGCTGTTAAGGCGAGGTAGTCTGCTACCTGTCGGTCGAGTCGTTCTCTAAGGCTGGATCCCGAAGGGCTGTGGCGATGAGTAGGACTGAAAAAGCTCCGCATGTCCTCCATCAACAACACATCTGTAAATCGTCCAGTCCTTGCCGCCGTGGTAGGAGGAGGATTACACTCACCTCTTCCCCTGTTAGATTCCCGTTGTGCTGTGACATCTCCCTTATAAGCTGTGTAAAGCATATTTTTTAGTTTGGTTTTGAACTGCTGCATCCTTTCCGACTTTCGGTAATTTTGTAACATTTCTGCCACTTTCTGCTTATACCGGGGGTCTAGTAGCGTGGTCACCCAGTACAGATCGTTCTCCTTTATCCTTTTTATACGTGGGTCCCTCAACAGACATGACAGCATGAAAGACCCCATTTGAACAAGGTTGGATGCAGAGCTTCTCATTTCCCGTTCCTCGTCCTCACTGATGTCATTGACGGTCTGTTCTTCCCCCCAGCCACGTACAACACCATGGGTCCCAGATAGGTGACAACAACGAGCACCCTGGGGTGCCTGCTGTGGTTGGTCTTCCTCCTCCTCAAAGCCGCCACATTCCTCCTCTGACTCCTCTTCCTCATACTCCTCTTCCAGCGTTGCTGCAGGTCCGGCAAGCGATGATGACAAGGCTGTTTCTGGTGGTGATGGTGACCACAACTCTTCCTCTTCCTCTTCACGCTCATCTACAGCCTGATCCAGAACTCTTCGCAGGGCACGCTCCAGGAAGAAAACAAATGGGATGAGGTCGCTGATGGTGGCTTCGGTGCGACTGACTAGGTTTGTCACCTCCTCAAAAGGACGCATAAGCCTACAGGCATTGCGCATGAGTGTCCAGTAACGTGGCAAAAAGATTCCCAGCTCCGCAGAGGCTGTCCTAGCACCCCGGTCATACAAATACTCGTTGACGGCTTTTTCTTGTTGGAGCAGGCGGTCGAACATTAGGAGTGTTGAATTCCAACGTGTCGGGCTGTCGCATATCAAGCGCCTCACTGGCATGTTGTTTCGCCGCTGAATATCGGAAAAGTGCGCCATGGCCGTGTAGGAACGCCTGAAATGGCCACACACCTTCCTGGCCTGCTTGAGGACGTCCTGTAAGCCTGGGTACTTAGACACAAAACGTTGTACGATGAGATTCAACACATGTGCCATGCACGGCACATGTGACAACTTGCCCAAATTTAATGCCGCCAACAGATTGCTTCCATTGTCACACACCACTTTGCCGATCTCCAGTTGGTGCGGGGTCAGCCACTGATCCACCTGTGCGTTCAGGGCGGACAGGAGTGCTGGTCCTGTGTGGCTCTCTGCTTTCAGGCAAGTCAACCCCAAGATAGCGTTACACTGTCGTATCCGGGATGTGGAATAGCCCCTGGGGAGCTGGGGGGAATCAGTTGATGTGCAGCCAGACGCCGCAGCAGAAGAGGACTCAGCCGAGGAGGAAATTAAAGAGGATGGAGTAGGAGTAGAGGAGGTGGCAGTAGGTCTGCCTGCAAGTCGTGGTGGTGTCACCAACTCCGCTGCAGAGCCACGCATTCCATGCTTGTCAGCCGTCAGCAGGTTGACCCAATGCGCAGTATACGTGATATACCTGCCCTGACCGTGCTTTGCAGACCAGGTATCAGTGGTCAGATGGACCCTTGCCCCAACACTGTATGCCAGAGATGCCATGACTTCCTTTTCAATGACATGGTAGAGGTTTGGGATTGCCTTTTTTGAAAAAAAATTTCGTCCGGGTACCTTCCACTGTGGTGTCCCAATAGCGACAAATTTTTTGAAGGCCTCAGACTCTACCAGCTGGTATGGTAAAAGCTGGCGGGCTAAGAGTTCCGTCAAGCCAGCTGTCAGTCGCCGGGCAAGGGGGTGACTTTGTGACATTGGCTTCTTATGCTCAAACATGTCCTTGACAGACACCTGACTGTGGGCAGATGAGCAGGAACTGCTGAAGGTGAGAGATGGAGTGGCGGGTGGTTGAGAGGGGGCAGGGAGGACAGCAGTGGTTGACGTGGCTGAAGATGCAGGACCAGGAGGAGCATGGTGGCTTTGAGTTTGTGTGCTGCTTGTACTCATGTGTTGATCCCATAGGCGTTTGTGATGTGAGATCATGTGCCTTCGCAAAGCAGTTGTACCAAGGTGGGTGTTGGACTTCCCACGACTCAGTTTCTTTTGGCACAGGTTGCAAATGGCATTGCTTTTATCAGAGGCAGACACACAAAAAAAATGCCACACTGCTGAGCTTTGCAATGACGGCATTCTAGTGGTGGCAACAGCATGCGTTGACTGGCGTGCTGTCTGGCTGACCCCAGGTGCCGATACATGCTGTCTGACTGTGCCACTAACTCCTTGCGACGACCTCCCCCTGCTTCCAACTCGTCTCCTCATTCTCTCTGTCTCCCCTTCAGAACTTTCCCCCTCTTCTTCTCTTCGAGCAGGCACCCACGTGGCATCCGTGGACACATCGTCATCATCAACCGCTTCACTTGTATCTGACACCTCAGCAAAGGAAGCAGCAGCGGGTACAACATCATCATCATCACACTGTACGTCCATGTGTGTAATCCTGCCTGACTGAGACATATCCCCGTAATCTACATCATCTGGCAATAATGGTTGCGCATCACTAATTGCATCCAACTGATGTGTAAATAACTCCTCTGACGGATCAAGTGAAGCGGCTGTGGTGGCTGTGGTGGTAGTGGCGACGGGCGGGTGCGTGGTAACTTGAGAGCAGGTGACCGAAGCTGAGTTGGAGGAGGATGGTGCGTCAAGGTTCTTAGCGGAAGCTGTTGAAGATTGGGTGTCCTGTCTAAGCCAGTCAACTACGTCCTCTGAATTTTTCGGGTTCAGGGTACGTGGCCTCTGAAAACTGGGCATTATTCCAGGGACAGTGGAAATCACAGCACCACGACCACGACGGCCCCTGCGGGGTGGCCTGCCTCTGCCTGTCATTTTTTTTTTAGATAAGTGGTACTACGCGTGCTAGGTACTGTGCCACCCGGTATGAGTGGTTGGCACTGGCAGTGGGCACACTACAGTCTGTGGAAGTGGGCCTGACACACACTGGCAGCAGGCAAGCAACTGAATTTAGACTACTGTCTAAAAATTAAATGCCTTATTTATCGGCAAGCTACTGTGCCACCCGGTATCAGTGGTTGGCACTGGCAGTGGGCACACTACAGTCAGTGGAAGAGGGCCTGACACACACTGGCAGCAGGCAAGCAACTGAAATTACACTAAAGTGTAAAAATTAAATGCCTTATTTATCGGCAAGCTACTGTGCCACCCGGTATGAATGGTTGGCACTGGCAGTGGGCACACTACAGTCAGTGGAAGAGGGCCTGACACACACTGGCAGCAGGCAAGCAACTGAATTTAGACTACTGTCTAAAAATTAAATGCCTTATTTATCGGCAAGCTACTGTGCCACCCGGTATCAGTGGTTGGCACTGGCAGTGGGCACACTACAGTCAGTGGAAGCGGGCCTGACACACACTGGCAGCAGGCAAGCAACTGAAATTACACTAAAGTGTAAAAATTAAATGCCTTATTTATCGACAAGCTACTGTGCCACCCGGTATCAGTGGTTGGCACTGGCAGTGGGCACACTACAGTCAGTGGAAGCGGGCCTGACACACACTGGCAGCAGGCAAGCAACTGAATTTAGACTACTGTCTAAAAATTAAATGCCTTATTTATCGGCAAGCTACTGTGCCACCCGGTATCAGTGGTTGGCACTGGCAGTGGGCACACTACAGTCAGTAGAAGCGGGCCTGACACACACTGGCAGCAGGCAAGCAACTGAAATTACACTAAAGTGTAAAAATTAAATGCCTTATTTATCGGCAAGCTACTGTGCCACCCGGTATGAGTGGTTGGCACTGGCAGTGGGCACACTACAGTCAGTAGAAGCGGGCCTGACACACACTGGCAGCAGGCAAGCAACTGAAATTACACTAAAGTGTAAAAATTAAATGCCTTATTTATCGGCAAGCTACTGTGCCACCCGGTATGAGTGGTTGGCACTGGCAGTGGGCACACTACAGTCAGTGGAAGAGGGCCTGACACACTGACTGGCAGCAGGCAAGCAACTGAATTTAGACTACTGTCTAAAAATTAAATGCCTTATTTATCGGCAAGCTACTGTGCCACCCGGTATCAGTGGTTGGCACTGGCAGTGGGCACACTACAGTCAGTGGAAGCGGGCCTGACACACACTGGCAGCAGGCAAGCAACTGAAATTACACTAAAGTGTAAAAATTAAATGCCTTATTTATCGGCAAGCTACTGTGCCACCCGGTATCAGTGGTTGGCACTGGCAGTGGGCACACTACAGTCAGTAGAAGCGGGCCTGACACACACTGGCAGCAGGCAAGCAACTGAAATTACACTAAAGTGTAAAAATTAAATGCCTTATTTATCGGCAAGCTACTGTGCCACCCGGTATGAGTGGTTGGCACTGGCAGTGGGCACACTACAGTCAGTGGAAGAGGGCCTGACACACTGACTGGCAGCAGGCAAGCAACTGAATTTAGACTACTGTCTAAAAATTAAATGCCTTATTTATCGGCAAGCTACTGTGCCACCCGGTATCAGTGGTTGGCACTGGCAGTGGGCACACTACAGTCAGTGGAAGCGGGCCTGACACACACTGGCAGCAGGCAAGCAACTGAAATTACACTAAAGTGTAAAAATTAAATGCCTTATTTATCGGCAAGCTACTGTGCCACCCGGTATCAGTGGTTGGCACTGGCAGTGGGCACACTACAGTCAGTGGAAGAGGGCCTGACACACACTGGCAGCAGGCAAGCAACTGAATTTAGACTACTGTCTAAAAATTAAATGCCTTATTTATCGGCAAGCTACTGTGCCACCCGGTATCAGTGGTTGGCACTGGCAGTGGGCACACTACAGTCAGTGGAAGCGGGCCTGACACACACTGGCAGCAGGCAAGCAACTGAATTTAGACTACTGTCTAAAAATTAAATGCCTTATTTATCGGCAAGCTACTGTGCCACCCGGTATCAGTGGTTGGCACTGGCAGTGGGCACACTACAGTCAGTTGAAGTCGGCCTGACACACACTAGCAGCAGGCAAGCAGCTGAAATTACACTAAAGTGTAAAAATTAAATGCCTTTTTTATGCAAAGTCCTGTGCCAGCCGGTATGAGTGGTGGGCACTGGCAGTGGGCACACTACAGTCAGTGGAAGTCAGCCTGACACACACTGGCAGGCAACTAACCTTAGATTAAAGTGTAAAAATTAAGTGCCTATTTTTTAAGCAAAGTCCTGTGCCACTCGGTATGACAGGGGTGGGCACTGGCAGTGGGCACACTACAGTCAGTTGAAGTCGGCCTGACACACACTAGCAGCAGGCAAGCAGCTGAAATTACATTAAAGTGTAAAAATTAAATGCCTTTTTTAAGCAAAGTCCTGTGCCAGCCGGTATGAGTGGTGGGCACTGGCAGTGGGCACACTACAGTCAGTGGAAGTCAGCCTGACACACACTGGCAGGCAACTAACCTTAGATTAAAGTGTAAAAATTAAGTGCCTATTTTTTAAGCAAAGTCCTGTGCCACTCGGTATGACAGGGGTGGGCACTGGCAGTGGGCACACTACAGTCAGTTGAAGTCGGCCTGACACACACTAGCAGCAGGCAAGCAGCTGAAATTACACTAAAGTGTAAAAATTAAATGCCTTTTTTATGCAAAGTCCTGTGCCAGCCGGTATGAGTGGTGGGCACTGGCAGTGGGCACACTACAGTCAGTGGAAGTCAGCCTGACACACACTGGCAGGCAACTAACCTTAGATTAAAGTGTAAAAATTAAGTGCCTATTTTTTAAGCAAAGTCCTGTGCCACTCGGTATGACAGGGGTGGGCACTGGCAGTGGGCACACTACAGTCAGTTGAAGTCGGCCTGACACACACTAGCAGCAGGCAAGCAGCTGAAATTACATTAAAGTGTAAAAATTAAATGCCTTTTTTAAGCAAAGTCCTGTGCCAGCCGGTATGAGTGGTGGGCACTGGCAGTGGGCACACTACAGTCAGTGGAAGTCAGCCTGACACACACTGGCAGGCAACTAACCTTAGATTAAAGTGTAAAAATTAAGTGCCTATTTTTTAAGCAAAGTCCTGTGCCACTCGGTATGACAGGGGTGGGCACTGGCAGTGGGCACACTACAGTCAGTTGAAGTCGGCCTGACACACACTAGCAGCAGGCAAGCAGCTGAAATTACATTAAAGTGTAAAAATTAAATGCCTTTTTTAAGCAAAGTCCTGTGCCAGCCGGTATGAGTGGTGGGCACTGGCAGTGGGCACACTACAGTCAGTGGAAGTCAGCCTGACACACACTGGCAGGCAACTAACCTTAGATTAAAGTGTAAAAATTAAGTGCCTATTTTTTAAGCAAAGTCCTGTGCCACTCGGGATGACAGGGGTGGGCACTGGCAGTGGGCACACTACAGTCAGTTGAAGTCGGCCTGACACACACTGGCAGGCAACTAACCTTAGATTAAAGTGTAAAAATGAAGTGCCTTTTTTTTAAGCAAAGTCCTGTGCCACACGGGATGACAGGGGTGGGCACTGGCAGTGGGCACACTACAGTCAGTTGAAGTCGGCCTGACACACACTAGCAGCAGGCAAGCAGCTGAAATTACACTAAAGTGTAAAAATTAAATGCCTTTTTTATGCAAAGTCCTGTGCCAGCCGGTATGAGTGGTGGGCACTGGCAGTGGGCACACTACAGTCAGTGGAAGTCAGCCTGACACACACTGGCAGGCAACTAACCTTAGATTAAAGTGTAAAAATTAAGTGCCTTTTTTTAAGCAAAGTCCTGTGCCACACGGAATGACAGGGGTGAGCACTGGCAGTGGGCACACTACAGTCTGTGGGCCTGCAGCTCCTCACACACAGGCAGGCCAGGCAACTGCAATATGTATATAAAGGAAAAAAAAAAAGCAGACTAATGTTGCAGCCCTAAAAAGGGCTTTTTGGGGTGCTGTCAGGACGCTGTCCTTACAGCAGAGATCAGATGAGTCTTTCAGGACTGGAGTGGACACTGAATTCACTAGCCTAGCTATCGATTTCCCAATTAAATCAGCAGCAGTTACAGTCTCCCTCCTCTCACTAAGACTGCAGCTTCAGAATGAATCTAAAATGGATGCTGTGCAGGAGGTGGGAGGGTCTGGGAGGGAGGGTATGCTGCTGATTGGCTGGAATGTGTCTGCTGACTGTGAGGTACAGGGTCAAAGTTTGCTCAATGATGATGTATAGGGGGCGGACCGAACATCGCATGTGTTCGCCCGGCAGAGGCGAACGCGAACAAGCTATGTTCGCCGGGAACTGTTCGCCGTCGGATAGTTCGGGCCATCTCTATTCCGGAGTATTAAAAGCCGTTTTCCACTCATCCCCCTCTTTGATGCGAACCAGGTTATAGGCTCCTCTGAGATCCATTTTGGAGAACCATTTAGCACCAGCAACCTGATTAAAGAGGTCGGGAATGAGAGGAAGAGGATAGGGATCTTGGATAGTTATCCGGTTTAATTCCCGGAAATCCAGGCAAGGACGCAGGCCCCCATCTTTCTTTTTAACGAAAAAGAACCCTGTAGCCACGGGTGAAGAAGAGGGTCTGATGTGTCCTTTAGCCAAACTCTCCGAAATATAATCTTGCATAGCCTTCCTCTCCGGGCCGGAAGGATTGTATAACCGGGTTTTAGGTAGTTTTGCCCCAGGTAATAGATTAATCGGGCAATCATATGGACGATGAGGTGGTAACCCCTGACAACCCTTCTCAGAGAACACATCCATAAAATCTGACAGAAAGGCAGGTAAAGATGTTACAGAGAGTGTAGAGCACCTACTACTCAAGCAGTTGTCCTTACAATGTTCACTCCACTCCACAATCTCCCCGGCCTGCCAATCCACCACTGGATTGTGAGTCACCAGCCAGGGAAGCCCCAATACCATAGGAGCCGGAAGACCATCCAGGACATAACAAGAGATATGCTCTTTATGGAGGTCCCCTACCTGCAGATGGATATTATGGATGATCTGAGTTAACTCTCTCTGAGTAAGAGGGGAGGAGTCGATGGCAAAAACAGGAATAGTTCTGCGTACCGGTTCTGGAGTAAAACCCAGAGCCTGAGCAAACCGTGAATCCACCAAGGTGACCCCCGCCCCACTGTCCAAAAAGACGGAACAGATCTCAGTCTTATTGCCCGCCTCAACGGTAGCGGACAACAAAAACTGAGACATGCGTATGGAGGAAACGAATACGCCCAGACTGTTATCCTCCGCACAATCTGGGGATTCTAGTTTTCCGGCGGCTCCTTTGTTTGTGGTCTCTTGGGTTCTGAGGGACAAACCTTTACAAAATAACCCCTCCCCCCACAACGAAAACATACCGCTGACCTACGGCGGAACTTAGGAGAATTCACCCGTCTAGTGGCGCCCCCTATTTGCATTGGTTCGACTGGATCATAACAAACCGATCCCTGCCCTATAGAGGCCTCCGTAAAATTTAATAGTCTCTCCCTGAGTCGTCTGTCGATTCTTATGGACAGAGACATAGCAGCCTCAAGAGACCCAGGGACCTCGTATACCGCCAGCGCGTCTTTTAATTTTTCAGACAACCCCTGGCAGAACTGACTCCTAAGGGCCGAGTCGTTCCATAACGTATCAGTAGCCCACCTACGGAATTCGGAACAATATAGTTCAGCAGACCTGTTCTCTTGCCGAAGTCTGCGTAGCTTAGACTCAGCCAGTGAGACCCTGTCCGGGTCATCATATACGAGACCCAGGGCTTCAAAAAACTCCTCCACTGATCGTAAGGCCGGAGAGTCTGATGGTAAGGAGAAAGCCCAAGCCTGCGGATCTCCTTGCAGGAGAGAAATTACAATGCCCACCCGTTGTTCCTCACCGCCGGAGGATCTAGGGCGTAACCTGAAGAACAATTTGCAAGCTTCTCTGAAGGTTACAAATTGGTCTCTCCCTCCTGAGAACCTATCAGGTAAAGCCACTTTTGGCTCAGGAGTACCTTGGTTTCCCGTAGCAACGGTGGAACCCAAGGATTGCTGCTGCTGCTGCAGCACTGTTGCTTTTAATCCTGCCACTTCAAGGGATAACCCCTGTAATTGTTTCGCCAAAACCGTAACTGGATCCATAGTGGAACAGAAAAAATACAAAGCAAAACAGCAAGCAAAAAAAAAAAAAAAAAAATGTCACTTTTTTTTTTTTTTTAAAAGGCCAGATATACTGTCACGACTGCTATCCCAGCAGCAGTCGTGTCGCACCAGACGAAGGGGAAGGGGGACCCTTATCTACGGATGGGAAGTAGAACGGCCACCCCTGACTAACCCTAAGCTGGCACCTGTCTGCCCTGATACCCTAGACGGGGTGTGAACCCGTGCGGCGAGCAGGATGCCTAAACCTTTAGTCACCCTAACAAGACTAGACTGGGGAAAGGCCGATAGGAGCACTAGTCACCATCACTCACATCTAGGAGAACAACAGGGGAAGACAGCAACAAACAAACAATCAACAGCAGAGATAGACTTATCCAGTCACGAGCAGAGAAGGCGATCCCAAACACGACAGTCCACGCCGGACAAGAGCTCCACAGCAACACCGTCAAACGATCTCCTTCAAAGGTCAGAATAGCACTGGAAGTAAGGACTATATCTGGCAATGACTGCAAGTGAAACTAAAACTAATATAGTATCTGGGAGTGGCAGACAGGACTCACCTGAGAAGGATGCCTACAAACTCCCAGTCAGGACAAAAAGGTTCACAAGGCAAAACCCGGATGACATACCCTGAACCACGGAGCAAACTCACAAGCTATCGCGAGTAGCAAGTCGCTGCGACCTTCTCCTCCCAGACCTGTCTGGATCAGTCAAAGTCGTGACACTCACTTCTCTGGTTGCCAGATATAGAGCTTCCTGCCTGGACTTCTATACTGACCCACTGGAGCTGTGTGGCTGTGTTCCCTGGTTGTTGTTCCAGAACGTTACCCTCCGGATCCCTGTTGGGCCTTGGTGGTCTGCTGTTATCGCCCACCTGGGATTATATGTTTGTCTGTATTGTCTGTCCTCTCCTTGGTGTTTTCCTCTTAGTGTCAGTGGTGCGGACTAGTGATGCCACCGCCCCGTTCACTGCATAGGGCTCATCTTAGGGAAAGCCAGGGTTTAGGCCCGTGATCGGCGTACGGGTGAGGAACCCGTTTAGGGACGTCAGGGCAGTCAGGTGCCAGCCGCAAGGTGAGTCAGGGGTCACCATTTTTCCCTCTCCCTTGGACAGGGCCTTCCCATTTCCCTCCCTTTGCGTGACGCCGGTCATTACACCTGCATGCTTAGTAACTAGTAGCACCCCCTTTGGCAATTATCAGTTCTTATTTAACGGACTTCATCCATTCTTCCTTTCAATTCCTGTTCTGAGATTCCTACCCCCCCCCCCCCCATGTGCTCCCCGCTGCGCTCCTGTTCCCCGCACCACCGCTGCTGCTTCTCCCTGTACACGGATGAAAACATCCGGTGTCGGGGGAGGTGGGGGGAGCAGATGCTAGGGAGGCTTGTCCCCGTCTCCTCCTGCCATTGGCTGCTCCCCCCCGACACCGGATGTTTTCATCCGTGTACAGGGAGAAGCAGCAGTGGCGATGTGGGGAACAGGCCTTTTGCCCTTTGGAGATCATTTCATCTTCCACTTGCTTAGCTCTTCACAGTAACAGTAACTTTAACCAGGGGTGTCTAAACTTTTGCATGCCACTGTATATATGTACTATGCTTGGTTCTGGGGTTGTAGTTTTGTTACCAGCTTAGTTCTGGTCCTATATTTATGTAGTGAGGATAGTTTCAGTATTGTATTTATGTAGTTATGTAGGTTCTGGCACTGCATTTGTGTGTTAAACATGGATCTGATGTTATACTTTGGATATTATCTATTCTCATCTGTCGGGACCACTGTCACAGATTCTGTTAAAAACACCAGACAAAAAAGTTATGCATGCAGGACTTTTCTGCCTCTAAAAAAGCATACCCCATTATAGTCAAAGGAGTCTGTTCAGCTGTTTGCTTTAGTCATGTGCTGAATCTGGCACTTCTGTTGTTTTCATTGTTCTGCTCTTATACATATATAATGGAGCAAAACACATGTTAACGTTCTTGTGAATACAGACTACCAGTAAAACCTGTATCTAAGGGGTGTAAAAATGCTGAAAACTTTTCTGTGCACTGTAGATATTTTCCCCTTCTCTCAGTGTATAGCCAATGTGCTGACCATGCATATAACCACATATAGGTCTGTAATTACATTGTCCACGTAGTAACCGTTTGTAAGTACCGTAGGTAAGTATGTAGATATTATATCTATAGTACAGACTTGCCAACTCTCCTGGAACATCCGGGTGGCGCATGGAGGACATGTCATGAAAGGGATGGGGGGCATACACTAAAAGGGGCGTGTCCACACCAGAAAAAAAGATTGGCTGCACTCCCCTACCTCTCATGAGCCAACTTGTTCATGTTGGGAAGTATGCTACAGTATGGTGCACACTGCACTTAAAATTCCTCATGGTTTACTTCAACGAAGCGTATAAGTCTTATTAAATGCGTCCAGTTTAGAGCCCCCAATCAATGTACTGTTCTTTACTCCTGGAACCTTTTAATCTGGCCTTGGTTTTTACTTCCACACGGCACAACTGACCTGTTTGGAGAGCTCCTTGGTCTTTATGTTGCTTTCTCTGTAGTGTTGCAGACTCTGAGCCTTTCAGAACCGGTCTATTGATACTCACATCATGTGACAGTTAATTGGTTGGACCAGACCTTTTTTAATGATTTCATAGGAAAGGGGATGAATACATGTGCACAACTTTTCAGTTTTTATGTATTTATGAAATAAGTAATTTTTTTTTCATTCCATTATAACATTTTGGTCTATGGGGGTCATTTATCAAACTGGTGTAAAGTAGAACTGGCTTAGTTTCCCATAGCAAAAGGCTTTCTCCTTTTATTTTCCAAATGAGCTATGAAAAATGAAAGGTGGAATCTTATTAGTTGTTATGATCAACTAAGCCAGTTCTTCTTTACACCAGTTTGATCAATGACCCCTTATGTTGTCAGGTCCATTGCATAAAATCTTAATTAGAATCCATTTTAATTTCAGGTTGTAATGCAACAAAACATGAAAATATGAAAGGGGATGAATATTTGTGCACTGTATTTCACTTTTCTTGCCTTAGGCCTTAGAATTAGGAGTTACTACAATACTAAACCAAGTAGCAAGAGGGAGGGGGTGGAAATTGACAGTAAGGTGTTATAAGCACAGTGCCAAATGTACTGGATAAGTTGTTGAAAAGTCATTCTATTGTGGGAATATGAGTGTAGTCTTTACATTTGCGATACCTTCTCTTAGGCCCTTTTCACACCAGCGATTTCCATGCATTGGACTCGCAGTGTGTGTCAGGGAGAGCACCCATCCTAACCTTCCAGCACTGACTGGGTTGCATCGGATTATGACAGCATTATGTTAGTGTTATACAATACATTCCAGACCTCTAAGGGTTACATACAGTGCTGGCCATAATTATTCATACCCCTGGCAAATTTTTACTTAAAGGGTTTCTACCACGAGAAATACTGTTATGTAGCTGACTGACATTAGCGATGCGCTAATGTCAGCACTACATAACAGTATGTTTTTTACCTTTCTCCCTGCAGCCCTTTTGGTAAAAAAAGCACTTTTATAATATGCTAATAAGCCTCTAGGTTCTATGTGGGTGTAAAATCAGCACCTAGAGGCTCCGTCTACTCACCCTTTATCCCAGCCAGGTCCCCTGTTCTGCCCGCCTCGCTCCTCTTGATTGATGGCACGGCCCGCCACATCGCTGCCGAAATCCCGCGCCTGCGCCGTTCACTTCTGTATTCAGCGCAGGTGCAGTGAGTGAAGGCTGCTCTCCTGATGCCTGCTTCCTCACTGTGACGTAGTCGGCGCAGGCGCAGTGCAGAATCCGGCACCAGGAGCGCAACATTCACTCACTGCGCCTGCGTCGAATACAGAAGTAAACGGCGCAGGCGCGGGATTTCGCCAGCGATGCGGCGGACCGTGCCATCAATCAAGAGGAGCGGGGCGGGCAGAACAGAGGAACTGGGCGGGATAAAGGGTGAGTAGACGGAGCCTCTAGGTGCTGATTTTACGCCCACATAGCACCTAGAGGCTCATTAGCATATTATAAAAGTGCTTTTTTTTTACCAAAACGGCTGCAGGGAGAAAGTCCCTGTCAGTCAGCTACATAACAGTATTTCTCATGGTAGAATCTCTTTAAAGTTACTTTTATTTGACCAGCAATTAATTTTTTGACGGGAAATTACATAGGTGTCTCCCAAAAGATAATAAGACGATGTACAAGAGGCATTATTGTGGAAAAAAACATTTCTCAGCTTGTATTTACATTTGAGCAAAAGTGTCCAGTCCAAAATTATTCATACCCTTCACAAACTGTCACAGTCTGTGGGAAAATCAAAAGTTCTATACCATTCCAAATAGTCCAAGCTGTTCTAAAGCATCCTAATTACCCTGATTAATTGGGAACAGCTGTTTTAATCAACTCAACAGGTGAAAAACAGCAGCTCTCTGCAGTTGGTTTGTGGACAGTCATGGCTAAGACAAAGGAGTTCAGTGAAGACCTGCGGCTGCGCATTGTGGCTGCTCACAAGTCAGGAAAGGGCTACAAGGCCATTTCTAAATGTTTTCAAGTTCCAGTGGCTACAGTGCAAAGTATTATTAAAAAATACAAGATGTTCCGCACTGTGGAAAATCTCAGAGGATGTGGTCGGAAGCCAAAAGTGACACCTGTGCTGGCCAGGAGGATAGTTAGAGAGGTGAAAAAGAATCACCACCAAGGCCATCCTGGTGAATCTGGGCTCTGCTGGTGGCAATATCTCAAGGCAGACAATCCAACGGACACTGCACACTGCTGGGTTCCACGGATGCAGACCAAGGAGGACACCACTTCTCCAGATAAGGCACACAAAAGCTCGCTTGGCCTTTGCAAAAGCTCATCTGGACAAAGAAGAAGACTTCTGGTCTTCTGTGTTATGGTCAGATGAAACAAAAATTGAATTGTTTGGTCACAATGATGTTTCCTTCATTTGGCGTAAAAAAGGAGAAGCCTTCAACCCAAAGAACACCATCCCTACTGTCAAACATGGTGGTGGGAACCTAATGCTTTGGGGGTGTTTTTCAGCCAATGGACCAGGGAACCTAATCACATTAAACGGCACCATGAAAAAAAAGAGCAATACATGAGGATTCTCAACGACAACATCAGGCAGTCTGCAGAGAAACTTCGCCTTGGGCACCCAGTGGACATTTCAGCATGACAATGACCCAAAACACACAGCAAAAGTGGTTTAGAAATGGTTAGCAGACAACAACATTAACATTTTGGAGTGGCCCAGCCAGAGTCCAGACTTAAATCCAATTGAGAATCTGTGGAGGAAGCTAAAGATCAGGGTGATGGCAAGAAGACCCTCCAACCTGAAAGATTTGGAGCTCATTGCTAAAGATGAATGGGCAAAAATACCTATGGAGACCGGCAAAAAGCTGGTCTGCAATTATAGGAAGCGTTTGATTGCTGTAATAGCCAATAAAGGCTTTTCTATTGATTATTGAGAAGGGTATGAATAATTGTGGACTGGACACTTTTTGCTCAAATGTAAATAAAAGCTCAGAAATGTTTTTTTTTTCCACAATAATGCCTCTTGTACATCGTCTTATTATCTTTTGGGATACACCAATGTCATTTCCTGTCAAAAAATTACTTGCTGGTTGAATAAAAGTAACTTTAAGTCAAAATTTGCCAGGGGTATGAATAATTATGGGCAGCACTGTAGCATCATAAATCAATATAATGCTATGTGTTGTGCATTTTCATAAGTGTACAATGTATCTGATGATACTATATTCAATATGGATGATCATTGCCTTTAACAACATGTGATCAGCATGAACCTGAAAAAAACCAAGATGGGTTCATAGCAAGTTCAATGTGTTAAAAGTGAATATATAGAGAAGACTATACTTTTATTATTGTTTAGAGACATGGATTTATCTACACAGGTTTCTCTAAACTTGTCTGTCTGAGGAACAATGGGTGTTTCATGGCTAAACCATGATCTGATAAGAGACGTCCATAAAACACATCTGGTGTGGAACAGATATCTATTCATATATTCGCATATAGATATATTCCTGTGTGCATTTATTTAGCGTTTGAATTTATTAATGATTCATATATACTATGTGATATTGATGTATTATAACCAAATATTATTAATGTATCTTTATATGTCTATATCTCACTGAGAGGGTATATTCTAGGGGATATAAAATGTGTTTAAGTGGAAATTTCTTAAATAGGGTTTATTTTAGAGGAGCTGATGTTATTTCAAACATCATTACTCAATAGCTGAAGACAGTTAAGGTACACAAACCAGAAAAACCATCATTACTCCTATCTGCCCCATAAATTCAGGGATTAGGGAAACTTCTGATACCGCCAGTCAGTCTGAGCAAAGTGTCAGAAAGAGCCCCTCCTAATTGATTTAAGGTGTGAAAGGGCAAAGTTTAAGTAGTAATAAAACAATCTGTATATATGTTAATTCTTAAAATATTCAAAATTGTTATATGATACAACAGTGCCATCAAGTGGTAGATGGGCAGAAGTTTCTTAGGAATGTCAATTAGATGACATCATCCCCATGTTTAACATACGTCACACCTACCTTATCTAATTGGTAATCCCTAATCCAAGAGGGGATGGGCATAGATAAGGATTGGGATATCTGATCCAGTTTTGGGAGAGCAAAGGAACTTCTTCTTCAAACACTTCAAAAACTTCACAAAAGGAAAAAAACTTCACAAGGACTTCTTCACAACGGAACTCTTTACAAAGATTCATTCATCAGCATCACTTCACACGTCAGGAACATACCATAGGACGGGACATATCTGAACCTTGGAAAGCTGGGTCCATTCTAAAAGCTCTTTATCCCAAAGCCAGGGGTAATGTATAATCTATTTCATTTGCAGTAATTATAAATCGCTCCAATTGGCATATAGTTGAGACCCCATTATTAGTGGGTCAATATTGTTAAAACATTAATTTTATGGGAAATTTTAATGAACGTGCACATCATTAGAATTCTTGTAATATTGCTATCAGAGTGGAATCTCTGATCGGATTTTATTATCCGTAGTTAGGCCAACGGGCGTATTTATAAGATGTCTCTTACTGCCATATTCTTTGATTGAGCATAAGGGATTTTCCACAGATTCATTTCTATTGTTTTGTTGTTATTGTTACATTATAATATTTTGATAACCAGTATACTAATCGGTAATAATTTGAATAACATTATATTGTACTTGGTGTACTAAATTAAGTAAGCCCGGCGTAAACGGCGGAGCATCATTTTGTGGTCAATTTTGATATTATCCTTGTATTCATTTGTATGCCATTTTTACTGCATGTATTTATTTGTAATAAATTATATTTTATATAATTAATTGCACCCTGTTTCATTATCTGCACAAATTAACTTTAGATCTCATCAATAAAAGAACTGGCGTTTATATGTCCGCCAATAAAAATTTTAATTTTTAATTTTTCATATTTCATAAAAATATGAAATCATAATTTTTATGATTTCATATCTTATATGAAATAAATACCCGACATATTTTGGAGGTCCCACCGAGATTGATTGAGATATTTCTATAACCAATTTGTGCAATTAGTGAAAATATTCCTTAATCCTTATTGGCAAGTCAAATTGTTATTGTTATTGATTATTGATCAAAATCATGAGTGTAACAGGCAGCGACCCAGGTAATGGCCAGGTTTTAGCAGATAGTCCATCTGACCCAGATAAGATAATCTCTAAGGTTATCAAATATGTTTATTCTCGTTTGAAGTTAGATAAAAATATAGATGAATGGACTAATGAGCTGCAGGCAAGAGCCTATGAAGAACGTGGAGATATATGGAAGTTAGGTGGCATGGTTGATAGATACCTGACATATATGGATTTGGCAACTGATAATACCAAAAGGGACCAACACCTTTTATGTGCATTGCCGCCTGTTTTGTATGCATTGTTGGCAGTCAGTACTCTCTCAAAAGTTAGGTATGAGTCTATAATGGGTACAAAAATATATGTATCCAAGATAGAATCAGAACTACAATCCGCAGAAGCGAAGATCAAAGACTTAGAGTACAACCTTAGTCACAGCCATGATGCATACCAAAAGGCAAAAAGCGATTTAGAGGATTTATATCTCCAGTATTCTAAAATTAAACAGACAGATGGATCAGCCCATAATATAGTCAATGCTGAAAGGGATCCATCTAACACTGTGGGATATCCTGACCCTCCATGTCTTACTCCCCACTATCCAGACATGCCATCACATGCTCTTAAAGCAGACCCAATCCAAGATACTCAGCAACCTGAAAGTGTTGGCATGGTTACACGGGAGGCATTCACCCAATTGAGTCGGGCATTCCAAACTGCAACCGCCTTACTAGATGCCAATAACATGGAAGCCCCTAGAAGTTCCTCTCCACATGTTCCCCTGAGAAGAGATGTTAGGGTTAAATCACCTGTGCCGTATAAGTCTCATGAAAGTTGTGAAAGTGCATGTGAGTTGGACAGTGGTGTAGGGAAGCATGTAACTTATTCCTTGCCACAGGATCACAGGCGACCAACATATGCTGAGGTGGTTTCTAGGAATAAAAATTCCCAATATTCAGATAAAGATCAGAGCTCCGCCACCATAATTAAGTTTTTGAATACTACAGTATCCAAATTTTCCAAGAAAGGTTCTTCTCAGATAGCCAATCACTTGGAACTGTATGAATCCACTATGGATTCTTTAAAATTATACTCTGATGCTGACAGGATCAGATTCCTTCCATGGGCATTTGATGATAAGTATCGTCATTACTTTACCTCATTTGGGGAGAGAGGCATTCAAGATTGGCCAAGTGTTTTGCATGAGGTTAAGTTGGAATTCGGACCATACCGAACCACCACCGCTGCAAAACGGGACATATATAGCCTTACGTGTAGACCCAATCAGAGTCCCCGTGAATTCCTCTCTGTCCTCAAAAATGCCTATGGGTTAGCATATAGATCCCCAAAATGGGAATCTGAAGAATTCAAACAGTTATTCTATGATGCTATGCCAACCCAGATCAAATTTAACTTAGCCAGAGATCTGGATATTGATGCCCCCTTGGATTGGTTGGTGACTGCTGCCACCACGCTGTATAATATCAGTGAGTGCCATGCAACAGAGGAGAGAAGGTTTAAAAAATCCCCAGAGCAAAAGGTAGCTGAAACTAAGGTAAACCCTAGTTTGGGATTTGAAAGCCAGCCACGAAGGTTCCCTCAGTCTACAGGACCTGCTGAACAAGCCCAGCAACAACAGGTAGGACCGCCCAAACAGACCAAACCCCAAAATACTAATGGATCAGAGGGGAATAATTCAGGTAATGGGAGGTCTAACTACCGTCCCTATTACAATAGGGGCCCCCAGGGGTACGGGCCCTATAACTATAGGAATTACCAGGGTTACAGGCGCTGGGATAATAGACCCAGACAACAGAGGGAAGATAGGCAGGAATCCTCAAATTCACCCAGGAGTAAGTCACCTACCGATAACCAGGGTGCCCAGCAAAGCCAAAATGTGCCCAGACCAAACAGGTTTGATCAGCTGGCAGAACAAGTGGCCCAGTTGAGTGATATTGTGAGAAAGTTGTCCCAGGTATCTCCAGGAAAACAGCCTGAACCTTTTTTAGGGGCAACTCCAGGTCCCAGCTCAACATCATAAAACAAATTGGGCCGGGTCAGAACCCAGGCCACTGTAAGGATATTAAGTTGATTGTGGTAGAATCTGATGTGATTCCTAATTCTAAATTTCCTTGCAGTACCTCTGACCCTGAAATTAGGGCCAGGGGGAAAATGTCTAATATGTCATTTGTCTTGCAGTCTAATGATGTCAATTCATATGACCAGATGTCTGTTCCAGTGTGTAATCCCATCGTTCCAGCATCTAGCCGTGAGCCAGCTGTGACTTGTGGTGTCACACAGCTTGTCCCAAAGGGGGGGGTTGATGCTGCTCCTCCAGCTTGTCCTGAGAGACTCAGGAATGCAGAGGTCACGGAGCTGCAAAGAGGTCAACCTCTCAGACAACAGATGGGTAAACATCCTAACTTTCTCTGTGATTTGTTCCAGGTGGATGGAAGATACTTTGTGGAGATATATCTCCAAAATGAACTTATCGGACCAATCAAAGGATTAATAGACACTGGATCACAAGCCACCATTTTATCTATCAGTTACTTCCAAAAGATTTTGAATTTAACATCAAAGAAGCCACGATTAAGGTCATTTGATGGATCTTTGATAAGTGTAGGTGGAGATGCCTTACAGGTAAAAGGAACATCCTGGTTGACATTTAAAATTGGCAAGAAAACAATTAGACATCCCACATTGATTGTGGATCTTCCATATGATCGGATGATCATAGGAATCGATTTATTAAAAAGATTGAGTCCCATAGTTGATTTTATTAATGAAGCAGTATGGACTCAGGTGAAGGCACCCATTGCCTATGAATACTCTTGCAACACACAAGCACAACACAGTTGTCATGTGATTGAAGAGAAACCTAGCTCTATTGAAGTGCATTTCAGGAACAATCAAATACCGGAGGTCACAATCCTGAAGAATGGTAAGCCCGAGGAAGATGTCAATGGTGCCGCTCACATCATTACCATCCAGAGGGATAAAATCAAAAAGGTAACTCTGGATGATGATATATTAACCATTTCTCTTGAAAGGGGTAATCACGAAGTCGCAGACCTGACAAGGCACATTCAATCGATGGTACGGATTAAAAAGGTCAATGACAATTTATTGATTCCCGTACAGGTAAACAATATAGCCCGGGTGAAATTTGCCAAGTTGGATTTGAAATCCGAAGCAAGTTACATAAGCCTAGGACTCTTGAAACAGATCACCAATCCTAAAATGATTAAAAGTTTCTATCCACAGGATCAATGGGTTCATGATCTGGATGGAGATTCCCAAAGTCATAATGTGGTTGCAAGATGCGTTTTGTCTATCTCCATAGGAAACAAAACTACGGAGCACGTTTTCATCGTGATAAATGAACCACGGTATCAAATGTATATAGGTAATGACCTTCTGCACCGATTTGCCGTACAGATTGACCTGGTGAATAACACCTTATGGTCCAGATTGCCGGGAAACCCAGAGGGATTCCAGGATATAGAACAAGCCTTACGATGGGGACAACAGATGCCCTATGCCGTAAGTATCATGGTTGCTGAGAAAGTTGAAATTCCTGAAGGATGCAAACCATTTCTTCTACCCATTAAAATAAAGAAGGGACAGAAGCTGAAGAACACAGACGCGTTGATCTGTTTATCCAACAGAATACAGCAAATCGGCCTAAAGGTAAAGCCTACTCCCCTGATCAATATCCATCAGGATCCGTTACATATGGTAATTCATAACATGGTTTCCCATAGCATATCCCTACAAAAGGACACCGTAATTGGTTTGGCTATGGATTCGGAATACTACACATTTGGATTCCAAAATGATGTTATTGGAATAATTCCTGATGAATACCTGACAGAGGAACAAACAGTGGAACAACATTTTTCCTCAACCCCTGAGGGGTTATTTAACATCCACTCTGTTTATCCTTTCAGCTCTGAAGAAGGTACATGCCACATCGAAGAATCATCATTGGTTTTCAACCATGAGGTCGATGAAAAAGAGTATGAATCGTACCAGCAAGGAAAGGATAAGGTATGCTACACCCAGAACGATTTAACTAGTGAGCTTGAAGAAGCTTACGAGTTAAGTCAGCCTGAGATTTTCCCAGAATTTCAGGAGCGGGTGGAAGAACAAATCTCCATGGCTGACGCATGCTCCGATGAGTCAAAGCGTCAACGGCTAAAGGAGCTCTTCGCAGAGTTCCAGGAGATGTTCGCAAAGGATTCTTATGACTGTGGGGAAACAGACCTACACGTTACAAGAATCCAGACAGATCCCGATGCACCCCCTGTTTTTGTCAAACAATACCGACTTCCGCTGGCGGCTTACGAGTCACTATCGGAAATCGTCAAAAACTTGGAGGAGAAAGGTATCATCCGTCCAGTACACAGTTCATTCAATCATCCGATACTTGGAGTCCTCAAACCTAATGGTCAATTTCGTCTCTGCTCGGACCTAAGACCGTTGAACAAACGTGTTTATATGTCCGGATGGCCCGTGCCATATATTGACCAGTGTTTGGCACAAATACAAGGATCCAAAATCTTCACTGCCCTTGACTGTGCACAAGGATATTGGACGATTAAGGTAGATGAAAGGGATCAGTACAAACTGGCCTTTACATTTGGCAAACGACAGTATGCATGGACCCGACTGCCCTTCGGGTACATAAATGCAGGCCATGAGTTTGCAGTGTTCATGCATAAGGCAATGCCTGATGCCACTGAACGAGGTACCTTGTCTTATGTGGATGACATCCTGATAAAAAGTACAACTTTTGAGGAACATATTCAGGAGTTGAGGCATGTACTAACCCAGCTGAGGAAAGCAGGTGTAAAACTTTCTTTGCAAAAGGCTCAATGGTGCCGGAACAAGGTTAATTTCCTAGGTCATGAAGTCACTGCGGATGGAATTAACCCACAGAAAAAGAAGGTGGAAGCAGTGACCAAGACAAAATCTCCTACAAATCTCAAGGAGTTGAGATCATTCCTGGGCATGATGAACTACTCACGTAAGTTCATAGATAATTATGCCGAAATTACAAAACCTCTTTTACAGTTGCTAAAGAAGGGAGTAAAATGGGAATGGAGTGAGCGTCATGAGCAAGCTGTAACCGAGCTCAAGGCCAAATTTATCCAGGCTCCATGCCTTGCTTATCCAGAAGGGGGAAAACCTTTCTTTGTGGAAACAGGTTTCACTAATAAAAGCATAAGTGCAGTTCTTTTCCAAAAACAGGAAAACTGAAACAAGATCATCGCCTATGCCAGCAAGTCCTTGTCACCGGTTGAGGTAAAATTCAATGATTGTGAGAAAGCATTGTTGTCAACTGTGTGGGCTTTGCAATATTTTAGGAGTTTCATCCAAGGCGAAAGGATCATTGTGGAGACCGCACATCAGCCACTGCAATACTTGCAGAGTGATCGTATAAGAGATGGAAACTTGTCAAACAGCAGGATAACCGCCTGGACAATGTCCTTAATGGAATGGCCATTGGAAATCAGGTACAAACAAAATAATAAGAACCCAGTTGCTCAAGGATTAGCAGAACTCCATGACTGTACCCATACGGAACGTAAAAGTGAGTCAACGGAAAATGATTTCCTGGATGAACAATCATCATCACCATATAAATCTTATGAAGAGGAGTATTGCAAATTGTTACCATGTGTGTACGTAGACGGCTGCTCCTTCCATGTCGATGAAGGATCCGAACGTACATTGGTTGCAGGTATTGGAGTCGTATGGAATAATACATTCCTGGATGTATCCGTTGGATACAAGATTGGTTCCAAAAGCAGCCAAGTTGCAGAACTTACTGCTGTGTACAAAGCCGTACAAATGGCTATCGAATATGATGTTAAGGAGTTTGTAATCATCACAGATTCTGACTATATTAGTAACAGCTTTGTGGAGTACTTTCCCGGATGGAAAAGGTCAGACTGGATGAGAAGTAATAACAAGCCAGTAAAGCATGGAAAGATGTTTTGTAAAATTGATGAGATGGTTACCGCCCACAGTCTTACCATTTATTGGAAGAAGGTAAGAGGTCATTCAAAATATCCAGGTATGGATAAAGAGGGGAATGACCTAGCGGATTCCCTTGCCAAGCAAGCAACCATTGACAGAGAAGTCTTTGACGTTGATGACCTCATGGGAACTATCCAAGTGGATGCTATGACAAGGAGTCAGGCCCAAAAGGGAACTGAAGCCAATGTGGCGCAGTGGAGCCAAAATTCCCCTAGTGAGGATCTCATTGCAAGCCAAAAGGGGGATCCAATTATTGGTCTCTTTTATAAGCACATTGAGGATCCACACAACTTCCCCATAACCACGGAAGACTGTGTGGGTAAGGAGGAGTTACGAATTTTGATGAAAGGTAAGTCCCAAATCTCATTACTGGATGAACTGCTGATAAGAACCTCCAAGAATGGTATCACGCAATGGATAGTACCTGCAGCATACCGAGGTCTGATGTTACAACATGCACATGATGCCCCAACAGCTGGTCATCGAGGTGAGAAAATAACGTACGAGTTACTACGGGACTACGCTTACTGGCCACATATGTTGCAAGATGTGCGAACATATTGTCAGGGATGTCTAATCTGCCCTCAATTCCAGCCACAAGGACCCACTCATCGGGCACCATTGATGAAAAGGGGGATGTCCATGCCATGGTCAGACATCCAAATTGACTTCATTGGACCAGTAACAACCTCATCAAGAGGCAACAAGTATATGTTAACCGTAACTTGTCTGTTCACCAAATGGGTGGAATGTTTGCCGTGCAAAACATGCAGTTCAAGCGCATGTGCATCTCTGCTCATTAACCATGTATTTTCTAGATTTGGTCTTCCCCAGCGCATCGAATCCGATCGTTGAAGTCACTTCACCAGTGAGATGATGACAAAGATGTGGGAAATCCTGGGGATAAAGAGGAAGCTACATATAGCTTATCGACCAGCCTCTAGTGGTGGAGTAGAACGTTACAACCAGTCCATTGTGAACATCCTGAAAAAGTTTGTCAATGAATCTGGTAAGGACTGGGATGTCAAGTTGCCTTTGGTGCTTATGGCCATCAGAGCCACCCCAAGCGCAGCAACTAAACTTTCTCCCTTCGAGATGATCACGGGAAGGAAGATGGTGTTACCCCAGCATTTACTTTACAGGACAACAGACCATAACTTGATCAATGCTACAACGTCGCATCAGTATGTGGAAAATTTACGCAAGCACCTTCAGCATGCTTTTGCGTTCGCCCAGAAAAATATAGAGAAAGCCGCAGTGAGTGCTAAGACATACTATGATCTGAAGACTACACAGAAGGAGTATCAAATTTCCGATCGGGTATATCTCTATAACTTCGCTCGGGATCAAGTGAAGGAGAGAAAATTCCTACCTTCCTGGAAAGGTCCCTATGTCATCACTGACAAATTATCTCCAGTGGTCTACAAGATCAAAATCCCTAAGGGGGATGAATTTATTGAAAAATGGGTGCACATTAATCAGCTACGTGTTTGTCATCCCAGTGCACGACTTCGAGAGATTGAAGGAGTTGGATAAAAAGAGGTGAAAAGACTTTATGGTTCCAGCTAAAGACGGAAATAAGGATTGCTATCGTATGAACGGAAAAACGTTATCTGTTATTCTACATCTTTAACGCATACTAACCCATCCTGATGTATGTTTCCTCTGTAACAAAATGTCTCCTAACTCACCTCTGAAACCAGAACTTACTCTGTCCAAGAAAAGAACTTATGCCAATCAGAGGTATATGGTATTAGTAACTCTTTTCTTGCAGGATAAAGTTAAAAAAAATGTATATACTCATATGTGTCATACAATATTTTATAGACGTAAGATGTCATCAAAGATGATTGCCATTATCTACGTCGTCCTGATCTTGGGGAAGGAATTCCATGCTGAGCCGATTGCTGTGCCAGGTGCTTCGCCGGGGATCATGCTACAAGATACAGCGGGGTTCATCTTGACGAACAAGAGGATATTATCCCAGAAGGTCTACATCAGCCTGGATCCACGCGTTTTCGTCGAAAGGCAATTCAACGTGTCCGAAATCCAGTCACCGGAAATCCAAGCCTGGTACCAGATGCACATCGGATATTCCCAAGAACGGATTACGCAAATCCTGGAGCAAGCCAGGAAGACTTTGACCAGAGAACAGTTTTCTACAAACCAAAGTGATTCATGTTTTTGCAGTCGTAGCCGCCATAATCTTTGGCGTAGTGGTCACTGTTATAACTACCGGTATGACAGTTGCCGATTCCATCTCCATCAAGATATTGGAACTTGAAATTGGTTCATTGAAAAGGAACCTATTAAACATTCATGTGGAGATGCAGAATCAAAACAAACCTTTATCGAACTTATATCCTGTTTTGCAGGATCTATGGGATGGTTGAGTATGTTGACTATCCAAATGATACGTTGGATAAGATTTATTAAAAAAACTGTAGCCAAGCTATGGTTAAAAAATCACAAACAAGGCCTGCGCTCAGGGAATCACGAAGAAAATGTATGAAAAGCCCTTTTTAACATCCCAAATACATTCACATTTTTATGGAACATTTTTGGAATGAAGGGGGATTTGTTGTGCATTTTCATAAGTGTACAATGTATCTGATGATACTATATTCAATATGGATGATCATTGCCTTTAACAACATGTGATCAGCATGAACCTGAAAAAAACCAAGATGGGTTCATAGCAAGTTCAATGTGTTAAAAGTGAATATACACTGCGTGCAGAATTATTAGGCAAATGAGTATTTTGACCACATCATCCTCTTTATGCATGTTGTCTTACTTCAAGCTGTATAGGCTCGAAAGCCTACTACCAATTAAGCATATTAGGTGATGTGCATCTCTGTAATGAGAAGGGGTGTGGTCTAATGACATCAACACCCTATATTAGGTGTGCATAATTATTAGGCAACTTCCTTTCCTTTGGCAAAATGGGTCAAAAGAAGGACTTGAAAGGCTCAGAAAAGTCAAAAATGGTGAGATATCTTGCAGAGGGATGCAGCACTCTTAAAATTGCAAAGCTTCTGAAGCGTGATCATCGAACAATCAAGCGTTTCATTCAAAATAGTCAACAGGGTCGCAAGAAGCGTGTGGAAAAACCAAGGCGCAAAATAACTGCCCATGAACTGAGAAAAGTCAAGCGTGCAGCTGCCAAGATGCCACTTGCCACCAGTTTGGCCATATTTCAGAGCTGCAACATCACTGGAGTGCCCAAAAGCACAAGGTGTGCAATACTCAAAGACATGGCCAAGGTAAGAAAGGCTGAAAGACGACCACCACTGAACAAGACACACAAGCTGAAACGTCAAGACTGGGCCAAGAAATATCTCAAGACTGATTTTTCTAAGGTTTTATGGACTGATGAAATGAGAGTGAGTATTGATGGGCCAGATGGATGGGCCCGTGGCTGGATTGGTAAAGGGCAGAGAGCTCCAGTCCGACTCAGACGCCAGCAGGGTGGAGGTGGAGTACTGGTTTGGGCTGGTATCATCAAAGATGAGCTTGTGGGGCTTTTTCGGGTTGAGGATGGAGTCAAGCTCAACTCCCAGTCCTACTGCCAGTTTCTGGAAGACACCTTCTTCAAGCAGTGGTACAGGAAGAAGTCTGCATCCTTCAAGAAAAACTATTTTCATGCAGGACAATGCTCCATCACACGCGTCCAAGTACTCCACAGCGTGGCTGGCAAGAAAGGGTATAAAAGAAGAAAATCTAATGACATGGCCTCCTTGTTCACCTGATCTGAACCCCATTGAGAACCTGTGGTCCATCATCAAATGTGAGATTTTCAAGGAGGGAAAACAGTACACCTCTCTGAACAGTGTCTGGGAGGCTGTGGTTGCTGCTGCACGCAATGTTGATGGTGAACAGATCAAAACACTGACAGAATCCATGGATGGCAGGCTTTTGAGTGTCCTTGCAAAGAAAGGTGGTTATATTGGTCACTGATTTGTTTTTGTTTTGTTTTTGAATGTCAGAAATGTATATTTGTGAATGTTGAGATGTTATATTGGTTTCACTGGTAAAAATAAATAATTGAAATGGGTATATATTTGTTTTTTGTTAAGTTGCCTAATAATTATGCACAGTAATAGTCACCTGCACACACAGATATCCCCCTAAAATAGCTAAAACTAAAAACAAACTAAAAACTACTTCCAAAAATATTCAGCTTTGATATTAATGAGTTTATTGGGTTCATTGAGAACATGGTTGTTGTTCAATAATAAAATTAATCCTCAAAAATACAACTTGCCTAATAAATCTGCACTCCCTGTAAGGTGTGTAGTACCATCTGTATAGTACAGGGTGGGCCATTTATATGGATACACCTTAATAAAATGGGAATGGTTGGTGATATTAACTTCCTGTTTGTGGCACATTAGTATATGTGAGGGGGGAAACTTTTCAAGATGGGTGGTGACCATGGCGGCCATTTTGAAGTCGGCCATTTTGAATCCAACTTTTGTTTTTTCAATAGGAAGAGGGTCATGTGACACATCAAACTTATTGGGAATTTCACAAGAAAAACAATGGTGTGCTTGGTTTTAACGTAACTTTATTCTTTCATGAGTTATTTACAAGTTTCTGACCACTTATAAAATGTGTTCAATGTGCTGCCCATTGTGTTGGATTGTCAATGCAACCCTTTTCTCCCACTCTTCACACACTGATAGAAACACTGCAGGAGAAATGCTAGCACAGGCTTCCAGTATCCGTAGTTTCAGGTGCTGCACATCTCTTATCATCTGAAGGCAATCGTCTATGCTGTGAAGATACGAGATGTGCAGCACCTGAAACTACGGATACTGGAAGCCTGTGCTAGCATTTCTCCTGCGGTGTTACTATCAGTGTGTGAACAGTGGGAGAAGAGGGTTGCATTGACAATCCAACACAAGGGGCAGCACATTGAACACATTTTATAAGTGGTCAGAAACTTGTAAATAACTCATGAAATAATAAAGTTACATTAAAACCAAGCACACCATTGTGTTTCTTGTGAAATTCCCAATAACTTTGTGTCACATGACCCTCTTCCTATTGAAAAAACAAAAGTTTGATTCAAAATGGCCGACTTCAAAATGGCCGTCATGGTCACCACCCATCTTGAAAAGTTTCCCCCCTCACATATACTAATGTGCCACAAACAGGAAGTTAATATCACCAACCATTCCCATTTTATTAAGGTGTATCCATATAAATGGCCCACCCTGTAGTTTCCTGGATGCCTCTAGGTCAGGGATCAGCAACCTCCGGCACTCCAGCTGTTCTGAAACTACAACTCCCAGAATCCTTTTTATACTCCTGTGGGAGTTACAAGAACAGCTGAGTAACTGTGCATGCTGGGAGTTGTAGTTTCACAGCAGCTGGAGTGCCGAAGGTTGCTGATGCCTGCTCTAGGTAATTAACACAACAAGACGTGCTAGAGCTTAGGGACAGCACAAATGACCATTGTGCTGGTGTAAAGGTTTTGTTTAGATCCCTTTCCCAATATAACAAAACAATAACAAACACAGGTGCACTCTGCAGTATCACTAAATCCTCAAACTGATTTTAAAATTGAGAGATTAGTCAACATGTCCTACGGTGTAGAACATGTCTAAGCCCGGACACCACGACAAGGTTTCTCAAGTAGCCCGGGACCCTACACTCTCCTACCTGAGCCGTATGGGCGATACCAGGAGCCAATGGGCAAATTACAGGAGCATAAGGCCGACTCACAAACAACTCACCAGTTACCTCCAGCACGTGGCCATGCTTGCAATGGGAGGAGGGAGGAGTCTGTGAGTCCCACTCAAGACTTGCTGATATGTCCCAGGCCTCACAGGTGCACCTAAATGTGGCCTGTAGATGGAAAACAGGCACATTTAAATAGGAGTTTATACACCTCCAGGAATCTATATATACAAACTAAGAAGACAGGTTGGCATAAGCAGGAGGTGCTCAAACCCACATGCAGTTGTGCATATATATAGGGGAGCAAATCCTGCACTTGTGGCCCGTTGCTAATGGCAATCCCCAGCAAAATGCATACAATGGAGGATGCCCGCGGAGAACCACAAGTACCACAATAGACATCCTACACAAGGTAACAAGTGCGGATGTAATAATTAATATAACAATATAACAAAACAATAACAAACACAGGTGCACTCTGCAGTATCACTAAATCCTCAAACTGATTTTAAAATTGAGAGATTAGTCAACATGTCCTACGGTGTAGAACATGTCTAAGCCCAGACACCACGACAAGGTTTCTCAAGTAGCCCGGGACCCTACACTCTCCTACCTGAGCCGTATGGGCGATACCAGGAGCCAGTGGGCAAATTACAGGAGCATAAGGCCGACTCACAAACAACTCACCAGTTACCTCCAGCATGTGGCCATGCTTGCAATGGGAGGAGGGAGGAGTCTGTGAGTCCCACTCAAGACTTGCTGATATGTCCCAGGCCTCACAGGTGCACCTAAATGTGGCCTGTAGATGGAAAACAGGCACATTTAAATAGGAGTTTATACACCTCCAGGAATCTATATATACAAACTAAGAAGACAGGTTGGCATAAGCAGGAGGTGCTCAAACCCACATGCAGTTGTGCATATATATAGGGGAGCAAATCCTGCACTTGTGGCCCGTTGCTAATGGCAATCCCCAGCAAAATGCATACAATGGAGGATGCCCGCGGCGAACCACAAGTACCACAATAGACATCCTACACAAGGTAACAAGTGCGGATGTAATAATTAATATAACAATATAACAAAACAATAACAAACACAGGTGCACTCTGCAGTATCACTAAATCCTCAAACTGATTTTAAAATTGAGAGATTAGTCAACATGTTCTACGGTGTAGAACATGTCTAAGCCCGGACACCACGACAAGGTTTCTCAAGTAGCCCGGGACCCTACACTCTCCTACCTGAGCCGTATGGGCGATACCAGGAGCCAGTGGGCAAATTACAGGAGCATAAGGCCGACTCACAAACAACTCACCAGTTACCTCCAGCATAAGGCCATGCTTGCAATGGGAGGAGGGAGGAGTCTGTGAGTCCCACTCAAGACTTGCTGATATGTCCCAGGCCTCACAGGTGCACCTAAATGTGGCCTGTAGATGGAAAACAGGCACATTTAAATAGGAGTTTATACACCTCCAGGAATCTATATATACAAACTAAGAAGACAGGTTGGCATAAGCAGGAGGTGCTCAAACCCACATGCAGTTGTGCATATATATAGGGGAGCAAATCCTGCACTTGTGGCCCGTTGCTAATGGCAATCCCCAGCAAAATGCATACAATGGAGGATGCCCGCGGCGAACCACAAGTACCACAATAGACATCCTACACAAGGTAACAAGTGCGGATGTAATAATTAATATAACAATATAACAAAACAATAACAAACACAGGTGCACTCTGCAGTATCACTAAATCCTCAAACTGATTTTAAAATTGAGAGATTAGTCGACATGTTCTACACCGTAGGACATGTCTAAGCCCGGACACCACGACAAGGTTTCTCAAGTAGCCCGGGACCCTACACTCTCCTACCTGAGCCGTATGGGCGATACCAGGAGCCAGTGGGCAAATTACAGGAGCATAAGGCCGACTCACAAACAACTCACCAGTTACCTCCAGCATGTGGCCATGCTTGCAATGGGAGGAGGGAGGAGTCTGTGAGTCCCACTCAAGACTTGCTGATATGTCCCAGGCCTCACAGGTGCACCTAAATGTGGCCTGTAGATGGAAAACAGGCACATTTAAATAGGAGTTTATACACCTCCAGGAATCTATATATACAAACTAAGAAGACAGGTTGGCATAAGCAGGAGGTGCTCAAACCCATATGCAGTTGTGCATATATATAGGGGAGCAAATCCTGCACTTGTGGCCCGTTGCTAATGGCAATCCCCAGCAAAATGCATACAGTGGAGGATGCCCGCGGCGAACCACAAGTACCACAATAGACATCCTACACAAGGTAACAAGTGCGGATGTAATAATTAATATAACAATATAACAAAACAATAACAAACACAGGTGCACTCTGCAGTATCACTAAATCCTCAAACTGATTTTAAAATTGAGAGATTAGTCAACATGTCCTACGGTGTAGAACATGTCTAAGCCCGGACACCACGACAAGGTTTCTCAAGTAGCCCGGGACCCTACACTCTCCTACCTGAGCCGTATGGGCGATACCAGGAGCCAATGGGCAAATTACAGGAGCATAAGGCCGACTCACAAACAACTCACCAGTTACCTCCAGCACGTGGCCATGCTTGCAATGGGAGGAGGGAGGAGTCTGTGAGTCCCACTCAAGACTTGCTGATATGTCCCAGGCCTCACAGGTGCACCTAAATGTGGCCTGTAGATGGAAAACAGGCACATTTAAATAGGAGTTTATACACCTCCAGGAATCTATATATACAAACTAAGAAGACAGGTTGGCATAAGCAGGAGGTGCTCAAACCCACATGCAGTTGTGCATATATATAGGGGAGCAAATCCTGCACTTGTGGCCCGTTGCTAATGGCAATCCCCAGCAAAATGCATACAATGGAGGATGCCCGCGGAGAACCACAAGTACCACAATAGACATCCTACACAAGGTAACAAGTGCGGATGTAATAATTAATATAACAATATAACAAAACAATAACAAACACAGGTGCACTCTGCAGTATCACTAAATCCTCAAACTGATTTTAAAATTGAGAGATTAGTCAACATGTCCTACGGTGTAGAACATGTCTAAGCCCAGACACCACGACAAGGTTTCTCAAGTAGCCCGGGACCCTACACTCTCCTACCTGAGCCGTATGGGCGATACCAGGAGCCAGTGGGCAAATTACAGGAGCATAAGGCCGACTCACAAACAACTCACCAGTTACCTCCAGCATGTGGCCATGCTTGCAATGGGAGGAGGGAGGAGTCTGTGAGTCCCACTCAAGACTTGCTGATATGTCCCAGGCCTCACAGGTGCACCTAAATGTGGCCTGTAGATGGAAAACAGGCACATTTAAATAGGAGTTTATACACCTCCAGGAATCTATATATACAAACTAAGAAGACAGGTTGGCATAAGCAGGAGGTGCTCAAACCCACATGCAGTTGTGCATATATATAGGGGAGCAAATCCTGCACTTGTGGCCCGTTGCTAATGGCAATCCCCAGCAAAATGCATACAATGGAGGATGCCCGCGGCGAACCACAAGTACCACAATAGACATCCTACACAAGGTAACAAGTGCGGATGTAATAATTAATATAACAATATAACAAAACAATAACAAACACAGGTGCACTCTGCAGTATCACTAAATCCTCAAACTGATTTTAAAATTGAGAGATTAGTCAACATGTTCTACACCGTAGGACATGTCTAAGCCCGGACACCACGACAAGGTTTCTCAAGTAGCCCGGGACCCTACACTCTCCTACCTGAGCCGTATGGGCGATACCAGGAGCCAGTGGGCAAATTACAGGAGCATAAGGCCGACTCACAAACAACTCACCAGTTACCTCCAGCATGTGGCCATGCTTGCAATGGGAGGAGGGAGGAGTCTGTGAGTCCCACTCAAGACTTGCTGATATGTCCCAGGCCTCACAGGTGCACCTAAATGTGGCCTGTAGATGGAAAACAGGCACATTTAAATAGGAGTTTATACACCTCCAGGAATCTATATATACAAACTAAGAAGACAGGTTGGCATAAGCAGGAGGTGCTCAAACCCATATGCAGTTGTGCATATATATAGGGGAGCAAATCCTGCACTTGTGGCCCGTTGCTAATGGCAATCCCCAGCAAAATGCATACAGTGGAGGATGCCCGCGGCGAACCACAAGTACCACAATAGACATCCTACACAAGGTAACAAGTGCGGATGTAATAATTAATATAACAATATAACAAAACAATAACAAACACAGGTGCACTCTGCAGTATCACTAAATCCTCAAACTGATTTTAAAATTGAGAGATTAGTCAACATGTCCTACGGTGTAGAACATGTCTAAGCCCGGACACCACGACAAGGTTTCTCAAGTAGCCCGGGACCCTACACTCTCCTACCTGAGCCATATGGGCGATACCAGGAGCCAGTGGGCAAATTACAGGAGCATAAGGCCGACTCACAAACAACTCACCAGTTACCTCCAGCATGTGGCCATGCTTGCAATGGGAGGAGGGAGGAGTCTGTGAGTCCCACTCAAGACTTGCTGATATGTCCCAGGCCTCACAGGTGCACCTAAATGTGGCCTGTAGATGGAAAACAGGCACATTTAAATAGGAGTTTATACACCTCCAGGAATCTATATATACAAACTAAGAAGACAGGTTGGCATAAGCAGGAGGTGCTCAAACCCACATGCAGTTGTGCATATATATAGGGGAGCAAATCCTGCACTTGTGGCCCGTTGCTAATGGCAATCCCCAGCAAAATGCATACAATGGAGGATGCCCGCGGCGAACCACAAGTACCACAATAGACATCCTACAAAAGGTAACAAGTGCGGATGTAATAATTAATATAACAATATAACAAAACAATAACAAACACAGGTGCACTCTGCAGTATCACTAAATCCTCAAACTGATTTTAAAATTGAGAGATTAGTCAACATGTCCTACGTGTAGAACATGTCTAAGCCCGGACAGCACGACAAGGTTTCTCAAGTAGCCCGGGACCCTACACTCTCCTACCTGAGCCGTATGGGCGATACCAGGAGCCAGTGGGCAAATTACAGGAGCATAAGGCCGACTCACAAACAACTCACCAGTTACATCCGCACTTGTTACCTTGTGTAGGATGTCTATTGTGGTACTTGTGGTTCGCCGCGGGCATCCTCCATTGTATGCATTTTGCTGGGGATTGCCATTAGCAACGGGCCACAAGTGCGGGATTTGCTCCCCTATATATATGCACAACTGCATGTGGGTTTGAGCACCTCCTGCTTATGCCAACCTGTCTTCTTAGTTTGTATATATAGATTCCTGGAGGTGTATAAACTCCTATTTAAATGTGCCTGTTTTCCATCTACAGGACACATTTAGGTGCACCTGTGAGGCCTGGGACATATCAGCAAGTCTTGAGTGGGACTCACAGACTCCTCCCTCCTCCCATTGCAAGCATGGCCACATGCTGGAGGTAACTGGTGAGTTGTTTGTGAGTCGGCCTTATGCTCCTGTAATTTGCCCACTGGCTCCTGGTATCGCCCATACGGCTCAGGTAGGAGAGTGTAGGGTCCCGGGCTACTTGAGAAACCTTGTCGTGGTGTCCGGGCTTAGACATGTTCTACACCGTAGGACATGTTGACTAATCTCTCAATTTTAAAATCAGTTTGAGGATTTAGTGATACTGCAGAGTGCACCTGTGTTTGTTATTGTTTTGTTATATTGTTATATTAATTATTACATCCGCACTTGTTACCTTGTGTAGGATGTCTATTGTGGTACTTGTGGTTCGCCGCGGGCATCCTCCATTGTATGCATTTTGCTGGGGATTGCCATTAGCAACGGGCCACAAGTGCAGGATTTGCTCCCCTATATATATGCACAACTGCATGTGGTTTTGAGCACCTCCTGCTTATGCCAACCTGTCTTCTTAGTTTGTATATATAGATCCCTTTCCCACTCAACTTGAAACGGGAACTTTTTAAGGGTAACAGTAGATTGTAACTCCTGATATGCCACAGAGATGCCTTTTGTTAACACTAAATGGTTTTGAAAGTAAGCTGTATAAGAGGTAGATGTGGCGAAACCAACCTCGCCACTGGGTTTTGGAGAGGACTGGCTGCTGGCCTCTTGCCCCTGGATTATGGGCCATATACTAACTTTTAAACCCCTGAACCTATTCAAGTGAATTTTGGATAGGTTTGTCCCCAAGTTATACTGTTTAAATTGATGTTGGTTATATGTATGGCCAATGTAAACTCACAAAGTTGTAACAATTTATAATAAGTGTAACTTGTCAGCTTGGGAGGAAATGCTGGGTGTGTTTCTATTGTGCCATTGTCCCATTGTGTGTTTAAAGGGTGATGTCTGTCCTATTGTCTGCACATGTGTATTGGTTACTTCTCTTTGTCTTGAGAGATAATTGGATTACTCCTCGGGTGTCTCGAGGGCAGAGAGGAGGAAACCATGATGCATTGTGGGGATGTGTTGTGTCTGTGTGTCCTAAGTGCTGTTTATCTGTCCTATGTCACAGTCTTCATTCTGGTCCCCTGGGGGCGTGTACACCGGATGGGCTGTACTTACATTGTATGTGTTGTAAATTACTGATTGGTTGTATTTCAAACCCCTGTGGGCAGTACTATGTTTGTGGTTTATGAATAAAAGAGGCTGTACGTGAAGTATAGTCAGACCACTGCTTGACCCTCAACACTGAGCCTTGTCTCGTTATTGGGGGGATTCGCTGTATGCTGTTAGAAGACCGATTGCCAGAAGTGTAAGCTGATTCCTGTTCGTCTGCTAGCAGCTATTCGTGAGGTTCCAGTTTGGAGTGCTATTTTGTATCCAGTTCGGGAGTTTGGTGTATCCTGCAGTAGCTGTGCCTGTCTCTCAGAAAGGGGCTTATCGCCTGAACGGATTTTAACCCCTTGTCTGCTGAAACGGTCCGTTACATTGGTGGCAGCAGTGGGATTGTTCCTACAGCCAGAAGGACAGCTACAGGAGACACCATTTCTGTGGATTCTACAATTTAAGGACAACGCATGTCCCAGTACAGCGTCCCTGACAGCAGCAGGATGGAACCAGCAGTGTTATACGAGGAGGAGGACCTGGATGGCCGGGATGCATTAAGGAAAGGCATCTGGTACCAGGCCCTGGATAATCTACAATACCAGCGGGGTGAGAGTCTCCCCAGTGAAGAGCAGCGGTTGCAGAAGCAAGTGGCCCTGCGGATGCCCTTCCTGGGAGAGCAGCCCCTGGAGGAATGGGTGAAGGAACTAGAGCACCGGGTATGGCAGGAGCTATGGCTGGAGGATGCCTACCAGGCGCTTTGGTGGTATATGGCACAGTATATACCCTGGACAGCCGAACATGACAAGCCAGAGGGAGAGGAGTTTTATGGTCCTGGCTTGTTATGGGAGTCCTTTGCAGAGCCTGGCTTCGGGAGCCCTGTACAGTCCAGACTTCAGGACATTTTCTATGAGAGGGAGGCTAGGCATGAGTGGGATGACCCCCATGAGGTAGAGCAAGACCTGGCTCACCTAGCAACCCTGGAGTGGGAACTGGAGCAGGACTACCGAGATCTCTTCCACTCCATTGAGAAGGCTCAGCAGGACGGTAAGGTGACAGACCCAGATCCAGACCCATTCAGCTGGGCAGATATTGTAGAGTGTTACTGGGAAGGAACCCAGGTGGCCGGTAGAGATGGGACCGAGCTCTCTCCACCGGTCCTGCAGGGAATTGGGAGCCCAGTCTCCATTCCCCAGCGGCAGTGTGAAGTGCAGGGAGAGGAGAGCAGCGTCCTCCCTCCCCAGCGGCAGGCTGAGTTACAGGGGGCAGAGGTAGTTGTTCCTGCCCCCCAGCAGCAGCATGATTTTTTGGGAATTGGGAGCCCAGTCTCCATTCCCCAGCGGCAGGCGTAGTTACAGGGGGCAGAGACAGTCGGTCCTGTCCCCCAGCGGCAGAGTGTCCAGCAGGGAATAGAGAGCCCAGTCTCCTTTCCCCAGCAGCAGGACACTGTATTGGGAGCGGAGACGGTCGGTCGCCCTCCCCAGCGGCTGGAAGTATGTATGGGAGAGGAGCTCGTTACCCCCTCTCCCCAGCGGCAGCTTAACGCACCAGGGGGAGACAGTAAGCCCCACAACAGTGCAGATGGGACCGTGGTCTCTGCACTTACAGCACAGGGGGTAGAGACAGTCGGTCTCCCCCTCCAACAACCAGGCTCCAACCAGGCTTCTTCCGTGCTAGCGCTGGCACCAGGGCAGAGTACCGCTGATCCCTGCCCACAAAGCAACCTCCACTCCAAGCCAGGGAGCAACACAGAGACCGGGAGTACCAGCTTCCAACATAACCTTGGTGGACTCACTGGACAGAGACGGGCTACTAAATTCAACAGGTCCAGTATTGGGTTGTGGGTGGGCTGCCAGACTAACTCAGGTACCGACCGGCGTGAGGTCAGGTATCTGGTTAGTCTTCCCTGGGGGGGGGGAGATGTGTGGCGAAACCAACCTCGCCACTGGGTTTTGGAGAGGACTGGCTGCTGGCCTCTTGCCCCTGGATTATGGGCCATATACTAACTTTTAAACCCCTGAACCTATTCAAGTGAATTTTGGATAGGTTTGTCCCCAAGTTATACTGTTTAAATTGATGTTAGTTATATGTATGGCCAATGTAAACTCACAAAGTTGTAACAATTTATAATAAGTGTAACTTGTCAGCTTGGGAGGAAATGCTGGGTGTGTTTCTATTGTGCCATTGTCCCATTGTGTGTTTAAAGGGTGATGTCTGTCCTATTGTCTGCACATGTGTATTGGTGACTTCTCTTTGTCTTGAGAGATAATTGGATTACGCCTCGGGTGTCTCGAGGGCAGAGAGGAGGAAACCATGATGCATTGTGGGGATGTGTTGTGTCTGTGTGTCCTAAGTGCTGTTTATCTGTCCTATGTCACAGTCTTCATTCTGGTCCCCTGGGGGCGTGTACACCGGATGGGCTGTACTTACATTGTATGTGTTGTAAATTACTGATTGGTTGTATTTCAAACCCCTGTGGGCAGTACTATGTTTGTGGTTTATGAATAAAATAGGCTGTACGTGAAGTATAGTCAGACCACTGCTTGACCCTCAACACTGAGCCTTGTCTCGTTATTGGGGGGATTCGCTGTATGCTGTTAGAAGACCGATTGCCAGAAGTGTAAGCTGATTCCTGTTCGTCTGCTAGCAGCTATTCGTGAGGTTCCAGTTTGGAGTGCTATTTTGTATCCAGTTCGGGAGTTTGGTGTATCCTGCAGTAGCTGTGCCTGTCTCTCAGAAAGGGGCTTATCGCCTGAACGGATTTTAACCCCTTGTCTGCTGAAACGGTCCGTTACAGTAGATAATGTGTCTTGCTTAGTATTCATAGATGACAATAGGTGTCGAAGCTTAAGATATTTGCAAAAGTCTTCTTTAGGTACTTGAAAATAAGTGGGCATTTATTCCATAGTGATAATCCCGCTTGACGAGCCACAGAGGGAAAGTGTGGGGATTTCTTTGAGAGAACTCCTTGCCAGAGTATGCTCTGCAGAGAGGGGGATTGTAGTAAGCTAGCTTCAATCAATTTGTACCCACCGTTTTGTAGTGTCGTTAACCCACCAGCTCTTGAGCTGGTCTGGGATAGTAGCTCTATAATAGGAAATGAGGCAAGGGCATCCCAGGCCCCCTAATCTGACAGGACGATATAGTATATCAGCTGACACTCTTGCTCTTTGTTTGTTCCATATGAACTGCAAGAAAAGCTTTTGCAATGAGGCTATCACTTGGTGAGGGACAACGATGGGCAAGTTTCAGAATAAATATAAAATCTTGGGTAAAAAGAACATTTTGACTGCTGCAATGTGGCCTCCCCAGGAAAGCGGATAGTGAAAGTACGCAGAGATATCTTTCTTAAGCCAGCAGATAAGAAAAGTATAGTTAATAGTTTGTAAATTGTTAAGGGGAAATGTTAGAGTAATACCCAGATAGGAAATACTATCTACAGCCTACTTAAATGGAAATTGCAACGAGATTGATTGTTTGAGTTTAACTGGTAAATGCATACTTAGCGTAAGAGACTTATGAGAATTGACCTTATAGTAGCTAACATGGCTAAACTGATCAATAATATCCATTACGGATTTTAGAGAAGCTACAGGGTCGGTAGCTGAAATAATGACATTGTCAGCTAAAAGGCCTATTTTGTGTTCCGTGTCTCCCACTACGATACCTCTTATAGATGGAGACATGCAAATGTGTTGAGCAAAAGGCTCCATTAATAAGGCAAATAGAAGGGTTTATAAAAGGCATCCCTGGCGGGTACCATTTGTGATGTCAGAGGGAGAAGAAAGGGATCCCGAGGTGAAAACCCGAGCTGAGGAGCTAGTATATAAGTCTAGAATGGAGGATATAAGCCTTGGGGGAAGTCCAAACTTACCAAGAACTGTTTCTAAGTACCCCCAATGTATCCAGTCGAACACTTTCTCAGCATCCAGAGATAAGAGCAGAGAAGGCATCCGACCTTCAGCCACAGCTGACATAATGTTTAAAAAGCAACGTGTGCCATCTACTGTTTGGCGTTGTTTCACAAATCCAACTTAGTCTGCATTTATCAGTGTTGGAAGAATGTTAGATAATCGTGTCACAATAAGCTTTGCATAGAGTTTTAGATCCACGTTTAATAGTGAGATTGGTCTAACATTAGGTGGGGTATCCGGGGATTTCCCCGGTTTTGGGAGTGTCACAATCAGAGCATCTAACATTTTTTTGGGAAAGGTCCCACAAGAGGCTGCTGCATTGAAAACTCGAGCTAGGTATGAGGCTAATAGCTCACTATGAACTTTGTAAAATTTGTTAGGGAGACAATCTGGGCCTGGGGATTTGCCAAGTTTTAGGGTTTTGATGGCCAACATGACCTCCTGTAGGGAAAATGCTGAGGATGCCAAAATCCCCTGGGTCTCCATAATTGTGGGCAAGCTGAGATGGTCCAAGAATGCCTGTATAGTAGGTAATGATGGTTGTGAGGTACATAAATGTGTCAGATGAGCGATTATATAATGAGGCATATTAGTTGGCAAATTCCTCAGTGATGCCCCGGGATCCAGTACCAGTGAACCGTCCGAACGTGCCAAAAAAGGGATTTTAGACTTTGCTGTGCGAGACTTCAATTGTTTAGCTAGCAAAGCTCCACCCCTGTTGCCTTACCAATAGTGGTTAAGCTTAAGTCTCCTGAGCATTAAATCGTATTGCTAAGCGTTGAGCTTGTGCAGGCGAGACTGGATCAATGCAACCTCGACTGCTCTGCTAGGGGAATAATTATCTTTGTTCAGGCGATGGAGGACAGCTAATTGAGTTTGTATTTGAAGTGAAGTCTGCAGCCTAGTCTTTTTAACGTAAGAAGCCTGTTAGAGGAAACGGCCCCTTAAAGTTGCTTTCATAGCGCATCAAAGAGTACTATCCGAGGTCTGACCATTATTATAATCTTGAAAGTAATTTTTAAGGCATTGAATAGTTTGAGGGGAGTATCGTGGACTTTGTAAGATATAATTATTAAGCCTCCAAACGGAGTAGGGTGATGATGTATATTGTTTCGCTATAGACATAGATATAGGTGCATGGTCAGACCAAGTAATAGTTTGAATGGCCATGGAATCAATGTGAGAAAGCAACTGCTTGTCCACTAAGAAGTAATCAATACGGGTATACATCTTATGGGCACAGGAAAAAAAGGTAAAATAACGCTCAGTAGGGTGCTGAATCTGCCAAGCATCATACAGGTCATAAGCATGTACAATCTGAGATACCCCCGTTTGTTCTCGCGTTTTGGTTAATGAAGTGGAATCCCTAAAGGGCCACATGACTGAATTGAAATCTCCCACTACTATATGGTGTCCCTTATGTATATTAGCAACTTTTGTCAGAAAAGAGTGGTAGAAGGCGGAAGGATGCTTGTTAGGAGCATATAACGACACTAATGTATAATAAACATTATTAATTTTACCAATTAAGATAACATAACATATCTGCCGACGTCATCCACCACTACCTTATCCTGTGTAAAGGCTAGGGAGTCCCGAATCGCGGAAGACACACCCCTTTTTTTCCTTTCAACTGCGGGCGAAGAATATATATGCAGGTAATTTTTGTGTTTTAATCTAGGGCAGACCTGGGCAAACTACGGCCCGCGGGCCGTATACGGCCCGGCGGACCTTTTAATCCGGCCCCCGGGCGGAGCCAGAGGCGTGCCAAGCAACGATACCCCTCCTCCGCGAATGAAGAGGACTTCCGACTCGGCGTGCTGCGTGTGGCATGGCGCGGTGGCAGGGAGGCAGCGTCAGCGGCAGTACTGTCTAGGTAAGACACAGCAGGGGGGGGGGTGCCTCGTGCGAGCCGTACCCGGGACCCGGCCGGCCGCAATTATTCCCTTCTCTGTAACAGCGCAGCGCCCGCGGCTCTCATAGTATCGGCTGTGACTGTCTGACACTGACAGTCACAGAGCCGACAAGCATGAAGCTGCGGCCGCCTCCCCCTGTGCTGTGTGTAGTCAGTGTGACTAACACATGGCTGATCATCTCTGAGCATTACGTTTCTAAAGGCAAGGGGGGGGGAGGGGTGTGTACTATTGTAAGGGGGGGGGGGGGGTGTTCTGTATATGATGGGGGGGCCGGGGGGGTGTTCTGTACACAAGGGGACAATGGCTGGATTCACAGGGGACAATGGCTGGATTCACAGGGGACAATGGCTGGATTCACATTGGACAATGGCTGGATTCACAGGGGGACAATGGCTGGATTCACAGGGGACAATGGCTGGATTCACAGGGGGACAATGGCTGGATTCACAGGGGGACAATGGCTGGATTCACAGGGGGACAATGGCTGGATTCACAGGGGGACAATGGCTGGATTCACAGGGGGACAATGGCTGGATTCACAGGGGGACAATGGCTGGATTCACAGGGGGACAATGGCTGGATTCACAGGGGGACAATGGCTGGATTCACAGGGGGACAATGGCTGGATTCACAGGGGGACAATGGCTGGATTCACAGGGGGACAATGGCTGGATTCACAGGGGGACAATGGCTGGATTCACAGGGGGACAATGGCTGGATTCACAGGGGGACAATGGCTGGATTCACAGGGGACAATGGCTGGATTCACATGGGGACAATGGCTGGATTCACAGTGGGACAATGGCTGGATTCACAGGGGGACAATGGCTGGATTCACAGGGGGACAATGGCTGGATTCACAGGGGGACAATGGCTGGATTCACAGGGGGACAATGGCTGGATTCACAGGGGGACAATGGCTGGATTCACAGGGGGACAATGGCTGGATTCACAGGGGGACAATGGCTGGATTCACAGGGGACAATGGCTGGATTCACAGGGGGACAATGGCTTTCACTAATATGAGTCACAAATAGTGAAAAATGTTCATTGTTTTGGGAAATTTTGTTTAATAAATTTAAATTTTTTTCTTGTAAGGCAACCTCACTTTTTCATTGTTTAACTATAACAAGTACTCGTACCAGTTGTCCAACAATGATATTTACTGCTTTTTATAAAGAAATACAATTGATTTTATGCAGTATTGAGTTTAGCCTTTTGGCCCGGCCCTCCAAAATATTTTCAGTTTCTCATGTGGCCCCATCGAAAAAATAATTGCCCACCCCTGATCTAGGGACATCCCGAGCCAATAGGTGCGTTTCTTGCATACAGATTATGTCTGCTTTAGAGTTTTTAGAGTCTTTCCATAATAGCAACTGTTTATAAGGGGTATTAAGCCCCTTAGTGTTCAGGCAAACAATCTTAAATATCATAATATTGGATGGAGGACGGTGGCAGGCAGTACCAAATTCCAATCATGCTATCCCAGCAAGGAAGGAGCAGATATGTATTTACAGTAGAGTCAAAAAGGACAATTGTAAAAGAAAGAACAGTGTAGCATACATGAAAAAGAACTATAATAACATAACTAAAAAAGGTAGAGGTAGAACAGGTTACCCCTGAGTGGACAGGTAAAGAACACACAAATTGCATCATTCGGTAAATAGTGGGGTCAGCATATATCAATACTGAAACATAACCGCAAGCTAGGGTCAGCCTAGAAGGCGGAATTAGTGCCCCGCTAAGAGGAAGTTAAAGGCAACATGTAAGTCCCCTGAAGAAGCAAGTGCTTGTAAGACATCTCACCCATCCGGATAAAACAGTCTTTCGTTTGCGATGAACAACCGTTGTCCATTCTTCGTCTACATGTCGAGGGGACGATGATGGCGACTTTGCGTTTCGTTGATCATGAGGAATTATGTTCCAATCTTGACACAGCTTTAAGGCCGAAGTTGGAGTAGAGGCCATGTTGAGCTCCGTTATAAGAAATTAGCAATTTGACGGGGAAGCCCCACTTGTTGGAGATTCCTTTCCCACACAATATTGTTGTGCTGGCTGCAAATTCCCTACGTAATCCTAAAGTGGCTGCTGATAGATGTTACGACCAGAGGATGTGGATCCTCTGTGTCAGCTGATAGAGGACTGGGAATTAGCCCAATATTGCTGACTGCTGACTCCCAGAGTCAGGACCCTGGTGTCTGCACCAGTTACCCAGAATGCAGCTACCTGCAGTAGTGTGAACAGAGTCCAACAAAGGCGGAGTAAAGGAACAGATGGTCTTTACTGGTGGACAGTATTCAAAAGTACCTTGACAGATTCAGGCAAAACAAAGTTCAGAGCAATACAGCGTGCAGATATAAGCGGTCTCGTTGTCAGGCAGTGCAGGGTTGGGATCCGGGCAGACTTACAGGAGGTGAGGGGCAGATGCGTAGTCAGACAGTGCAGAGTTCTATAATTCAGGTGATCCAAAACAGACAGCAGGCAGATGCGTAGTCAAACGAAGCAGAGGTCAGAATCCAGGAAATCCAATAAACAGACACAGAGGGACGCTTCAGCGGGAGTCAAGAGGTACAACAACCACACTTGGGCACTTCATGATGAGTGAAGCTGCCTTAAATACAAATAGTGCCGCCTCCTAGTGGGGACGGTAATCAGGAACCAGCTGCCTACTCCTATAAGAAAGGGAGAGGTGCTATAGCGCATCAGATGACACCTGACAGTGAGGACAGATGCGGGCGCCTGCGTCTCCTACAAGATAAGCCAATACTGGGATCCATGGTGCTGCGATGTGCAGACAGCGATCTGCCACACTGCGGTGGGGACACAGACCCCATACTGACAATAGATTGGCTAATATGGCTATTTAAAAATGTATGTGAGCAATAGTGTCTTTTTGTCATGGTCTTACCTTCTTGCTGTTCTCCTTCGTTTGACATGTGCTGGCGGCCATCTTGGTTTCTGGGTTTCTTGTAGCCTCCCACCCTGCGGCTCCTCCTTCCCACTGGGAGGAGCTGGATGCCTAGCTCACATATATAGGAGGTCTGTGGCTTCAGTTCCTTGCTTGGTCCTCCTGTGTTCACATGCTTCTAGTCTGCTGCTGCTTCTGGTTCCTGATCCTGGTTTCGTCCGACTACCCTGCTGGTTCCTGATCCTGGTTTCGTCCGACTACCCTGCTGGTTCCTGATCCTGGCTTCGTCTGACTACCCTGCTGGTTCCTGATCCTGGCTTCGTCTGACTACCCTTCTGGTTCCTGACCTCTGGCTTCGCTAAGACTCTGCTTCGGTTTCGCCATCCGTTTGGACTTTTGCTTTACAGCTTTATTTTCAATAAAGCCTTCTTATTTTCACTTATCTCTTGTTGTACGTCTGGTTCATGGTTCCGTGACATTAGGACCAAGCCATGAATTCTGACGGTACAGGGCCATCCTCGCTACCCACGCTGGTTGCCAGACTTGATCAGCAGGATCACCTGTTGGGTCGGTTCGCTGTGGCGCTGCAAACCCTGCTTGAACGCACGGCTCATTTCGCTCCCGTTGCCGATGGGTCGGTTGTCGCTCCTGGGCCCGCTCCTACTGCCGCTCCGGTTGTTGCGCCAGAGTTTACCCCGACACCTGTTGTTGCACCTGCGGTGTTTCGGGGTATGACCGGTTCTGCCCCTCTTCCACAGCGCTTTGGGGGAGAGCCAACTCAGTGCCGAGGTTTCCTTAACCAGGTGGGCATTTATTTCGAGTTGCTGCCACATGCCTTTCCTACTGAGAGATCAAAGGTGGGCTTCTTGATCTCGCTGCTCTCGGACAAGGCCTTGGCCTGGGCCAGCCCCTTATGGGAGAACAACAATCCGGTGGTTGCCGAGTTTTCCGGTTTTGTTGCTTCTCTTCAGAAGGTATTTGATGTGCCGGCTCGTGCTGCCTCTGCTGCGAAGCTCCTTATGTCCATCAGACAGGGTTCACGATCCGTAGCTGAATACGCCATTGAGTTTCGTACCCTGGCAGCAGAGGTGGGCTGGAATAATGAGGCTCTGGTCGCTGCTTTCTCTCATGGTCTCTCGGATGCCTTGAAGGATGAGGTTGCAGCTAAGGACCTACCAGTGGAGCTCGAGTCTCTTATTTCTTTCCTGATTTTGATTGACACCAGACTCAGGGAGAGACCTTCCTTTAAGGAGAGCCTGCGGAGGTTTTCTAACAGATTGGCGCCTACGTTTGCTGTCCCACCCGTGCCTCCCTCTCCTCCCACGCCTCCTGGGGATGACTTGTCTGGGGGTGAACCCATGCAGCTGGGGTTTGCTCGCCTGTCCGAGGGGGAGAGGGTACTCCGGAGACGCGAGGGCCGATGCATGTACTGTGGTCTCGGTGGGCATTTTCGGTTGGCATGTCCGAACCGTCCGGGAAACGCTCGCACCTGAGATCCTGTCGGGGGCAGATCTTGGGTGGAGTCTCCTCGTCCCCGGTTTCCCGTGTTGACAAACCACTGATCACTGTTGTCCTCTCCTGGGTCGGGGGCTCGGTGACGACCCAGGCGTTGGTGGACTCTGGTGCTGGTGGTTTGTTCATTGATAAGGTGTTCGCTGCCGCCAATTCCATTCCTCTGCAGGCTCGAGGTTCCCCACTGGCTCTTGAGGCGATAGACGGCAGACCCCTTCTGCCGCCACACGTGACTCATGAGACCCTTCCAGTGGGGATAGCCATTGGTGCCGTTCACAGAGAGTCGGTCTGCCTCCAGGTTATTTCGTCTCCACACTACTCGGTGGTCTTGGGGTACCCCTGGCTCCGGAAGCATAATCCGACTTTCGATTGGAGATCGGCCGAGATCCTCTCGTGGTCACCGCAGTGTGGGGCTAGTTGCATCCATGGGTCTGTCAAGTTGCTGTGTACTTCCTCGGACTCTCTGTTGCCTCCTGAATACGAGGAGTACCGGGATGTATTCGATAAGGTGCGCGCGGTTGCCCTACCTCCGCACCGCCCATACGATTGTGCCATAGAGTTACAATCTGGTGCCGTTCCTCCTCGTGGCAAGGTCTATCCACTGTCGGTAGCGGAGAATGAGGCCATGGAGGAGTACGTGAGGGAGGCGCTTTCACGCGGACACATTCGCAAATCCTCGTCCCCGGCAGGGGCTGGATTTTTCTTTGTGAAAAAGAAGGGCGGTGAGTTGAGGCCTTGCATCGATTACAGGGGTCTCAATCGCATCACGATCAAGAACGCTTACCCGATACCCTTGATTTCCGAGCTGTTCGATCGCCTTAAAGGGGCCACGGTCTTTACCAAACTCGACCTGAGGGCGGCATATAACCTGGTAAGGATCAAGGCGGGCGATGAGTGGAAGACCGCGTTTAACACCAGGACCGGTCATTATGAATCCTTGGTTATGCCCTTTGGGTTGTGCAATGCGCCCGCAGTCTTTCAGGAATTCATCAACGATGTTTTCCGTGACCTGTTGCAGCAGTGTGTGGTGGTCTATTTGGATGACATCTTGGTATATTCTGAATCCATGGAGGCCCACATTCTGGATGTCAGACGAGTGTTGCAACGGTTACGAGAGAACAAGCTGTTCGGTAAGCTTGAGAAATGCGAATTTCACCGATCCCAGGTAACCTTCTTAGGTTACATCATTTCCGCTGAGGGGTTCTCCATGGATCCTGAGAAGGTTTCGGCTGTCTTACAGTGGCCCCAGCCCAGTGGTCTTCGTTCCCTGCAGCGCTTTTTGGGCTTCGCCAATTATTATCGGAAGTTCATCAGGGACTTTTCCATGCTAGCCAAGCCTCTCACGGATCTGACCAGGAAGGGCAGTAATTCCCAGGTCTGGCCGCTCGAGGCCATCCGAGCTTTTGAGGCTCTAAAATCCGTCTTTGTGTCGGCTCCGATTCTGTCGCATCCCAACCCTGGGTTGCCCTTTGTCCTCGAGGTGGACGCGTCTGAGACGGGAGTAGGCGCCCTTCTGTCTCAGCGTAGAACACCAGAGGGTCCTCTGCTTCCTTGTGGGTTTTACTCCCGGAAACTGTCTTCCGCGGAGTGCAACTATCAGATTGGTGACAGGGAGTTATTGGCCATCGTGCAGGCCCTTAAAGAATGGAGGCACTTGCTCGAGGGTTCGGTGGTTCCGGTCCTCATCCTGACGGACCACAAGAATCTGACCTACCT